>NW_007727917.1:333189-353009 GCF_000696425.1 Galeopterus variegatus
GAAAGAAAGAAAGAAAGAAAGAAAGAAAGAAAGAAAGAAAGAAAGAAAGAAAGAAAGAAAGAAAGAAAGAAAGAGAAAGAAAGAAAGAGAGAGAACAGAAAACTAAAGTCTAACCAGAGTGGGATGCAATTAATCATAGACGAATGAAAAGAAAATAACTCAGAGGATGAATGGAAATAACCCAATTAGGATTAATGACACATCCAAATGCCAAAGGATGGACATAGGCACAGGTCATATGCCCAAGACAAAAACCAAGCTTGGTTGAAAGTGGAGAATTGTGATTCTTGAACAATTTCATTTTCAGATAACATGCTTCTTTCTGCTTATGCAAGGAATCTTCAAAAAATTCATGGAAAATGTGTATTATAAAAAAACAATGCATGGATTGCAAAAATTTTTTTGCACCAAAATAGACTCATACTAATTTGTTATAACATGTCCAAACAGGATCCAGTTTAAGGCACTAAGAAGGATAAGACATCAGTTCAAAAAGTGCCCCTATCATAGCGACATGAATTCTGCTAAAAGTGGAGCAAGAACAAACATCAAATTGATAATGAAGCATGGGTGGAAGAACCGTGAAATCACTGATGCTTTATGGAAAGTTTATGGGGGCAATGTCCCAAAGAAATCAGCAGTTTACAAGTGAATAACTTGTTTTAAGAAGGGACCAGATAATGTTGAAGATGAAAGCTTGCAGCAGCAGATCATCCACATCAATTTGCAAGAAAAAAATTAATCTTGTTTGTGCCCTAATTGAAGAAGACCAACAATTAACAGCAGAAACAATAACCTACACCAGAGACATCTCAACTGGTTCAGCTTCCACAATTCTGACTGAAAAATTACAGTTCAGCAAAATTTCTGCTCCACAGGTGCCAGAACTGTCGTGCCCAGATCGGCTGCAGACGGGGGCAGAGCTTTCAATGGAAATTTTAAACAAGCGGGATCAAGATCCTGAAGCATCTCTTTGAAGAACTGTAACAGGAGATGAAACACAGCTTTATCAGTACAATCCTGAAGACAAAGCACAATCAAAACAATAGCTACCAAGAGGTGGAAGTGGTCCAGTAAAAGCAAAAAACGAACCAGTCAAGAGCAAAGGTCATGGCAACAGTTTTTGAGGGGATGCTCAAGGCATTTTTCTTGACTTTCTGGAGGACCAAAGAATGATAACCTCTTTTCATTATGAGAGTGTGGGGAGGAAGCCAAAGCTTTAGCAGAAAAACAGATAATGGAATAAGGGTGGACATACAACTCAGTGGAATAGAATTGAGAGTCCCAAAATAAATCCATACATCTATGGTCAATTGATTTTTGACAAGGGTGCTGAGACAATTAAATGGGAAAAGAATAGTTTTTACAAATAATGGTTCTGGGACTACTGGATGTCTACATGCAAAAAAATGAATTTGTACCTCTATTTCACACCACATATAAAATAAGTCAAAATAGATTAAAGACCGAAATGTAAAAGCTAAAACCATAAACTCTCAGGAGACTACATAGGGTTTAATCTTCATGCCCTTAGATTATGCCCTTGGGTAACAGTTTTGAAGATATGACACCTAAAAGTACAAGAAACCAAAGAAAAAATAGATAAATTGGACTTCATCAACATTAAAAACTTTTGTGAGCCAAAGGACACTATTAAGAAAGTGAAAAGACAACCCACAGAATGGGAGAAAATTTGCAAATCATTTATGTGATCAAGGTCTATTATTCACAAGCTATTAAAAACTCAACACTCAAGAATAAAATGATAAGTAACCTGATTTTAAAACGAGCAAGGGATTCAAACACACCTTTATCCAAAGAAGATATAGAAATGGTGAATAAGCACATGAAAAGATACTCAAAATTATTAGACATTACATAAATGCAAATCAAAACCATAATAAGATACAACTTCACACCCAATAGGATAGCTAAAACTAAAGAGACAGACAATATAATAATTGTTGACAAGGATGAGGAGGAATTGGAAACCTCATACATTGCTGGTGGGCATAGAAAATGGTGAAGCCTCTGGAAAAATCAGTTTGGCAGTTACTCAAAATTAAACACAGAGCTACCATATGACCCAGCGATTCTTCCAATAGGTATATACACAAGAAAATTGAAAACATATATTCACACAAAAATTTATAAATAAATGTTCATAGTAGCATTATTCATAATAGCCAAACACTGGAAACAACCAAAATGTTCATCAGCTGATAAATGGATAAACAAAATGTGATATACTTCAATAACAGAATGTTATTTAGCCATCGAAAGGAATAAAATACTTATACATGCTATAACATGTATGAAACTTGAAAATATCATGCAAAATGAAAGAAGCTATATGCAAAAAGCCACTTTTTTATGATTTCATTTACATAAAATCTTCAGAATAGGCAAATCTCTAGAGATAGAAGATAAATTACTGGTTGCCAAGGGCTGAGGGGAGGAGGAAAAGGGGAGTGACTGCTGATGTGTATAGGACTTCTTTTACAGGTATTGAATATGTTCTAGAATTAGACTGTAGTGATGCTTGCACAACTTTGTGCATATACTAAAAACCACCGAATTATTCACTTTTAAATAGTGGATTTTAGGGTATGTGAATTATAGCTCAATAAAAAAAGTCAACACAGACTGTAGTGATGCTTGCACAACTTTGTGCATATACTAAAAACCACCGAATTATTCACTTTAAAATAGTGGATTTTAGGGTATGTGAATTATAGCTCAATAAAAAAAGTCAACAGATGCCACAGGTTTTCCTGAAGGGATTTAACAGCAATATGCTACATCAGATTAAATCATTCATGTAATATAGCCAAAATTATTCCAATTAAAGCCAATTGTGATATAAAAACTAGATATGAATCTTGACTCTGCCATTTATCAGCTTTGGGACAAATAACATATTCTTTTAGGCTCAGTCTCCTCATCTATAAAATAAAAATAATAATACCTACTTTCAGGGTCATTATGAAGATTGGCCAGTCTATCTACATGCCCACTAGCAGAGAGTCTGACTAGCCAATCTTCATAATGACCCTGAAAGTAGGTATTATTATTCTTATTTTACAGAACAGGAAATGGCAACTCTAAATTATTAGCAGACTTCCAAATCAAATTGGCTAGTAAATTGGATTCTGATCTTAGTATTAAATTTAACCAATCTAGTAGCTTTTTTCTCTACCAAACATTCCAATTTTTCCTTCTGTCCAAAAATTAACTGAAAGTCTGACTGGTACTCCTAGATTCCTGATAACATAGTCTTTGCCTTTCAGGATGATTCTCTCTTAGATCCCCTTTGAGCTGATCCTCACTGACCTGCACTTCACTCCCATAAGATTTACAAACCATCACCCAGAAATTCACCATTGTCCTCAGACACACTTTTTAGAAAACCTCTAATGACAGTGACTGGTTGGTTAAGCTATACATCAGAACTTTCTAGTCTCTGTCCAATCCTGGCTGAAAAGAGTTGGGGATGTTAGGTAGGTCCTGCCAAGTTTGGAATGTTGTTTACGGGCCAGAACAAAAGAGGGGGAATTTTTTCAGGTGACATAGCAAAATGTAGGCAAGAGAGAGCTGAGGTTTGTGCATCAAGCAGACCATCTTCAAGTAGCAAGATTAGGGGAGCAGAGGAGTCTAAAAGAGGATTACAGAGCAAAGTGCTTAAAGCTAGACAGGAATGAGAAAAGAGTGAAAGCAGATAAGAAAGGAAGAGGGGCTGTCCTGGGTGATGTCCTTGAGTTACTTTGGTGTGTGTGCAGTTTGGCCATCTTTATCTAAGGTACAAGTGAGCTGGGTTAGCTTAAAGACCCAGAAGCAAGGGAGTCACTATAGGCAGCTGTAGAAACTTAAGATCCTTAGTTTCCAAAGTTAACTGGCTACATTTTCTGATTCTAAGGGAGCTCCAGGGTGTACTGAGAGGGCCAAAAATCTGCCTCCTATCAAGTACCAGGATGAAGAAGAGCTAAAGTCAAACATCCTGGTCATCTTCCTTCTGGGCCCTATTGTTAGTTGTTAGAAGCTGCCTCAGTTTGAAAGAATGAACTCTGCGATATCTAGTATTCAAGGCTGTGGAATCCAAGAACTATTTTTATTCAATCACTCACTCAACAAAACAACTTTAGCAGATGCAAAGCTAGTCCTGGCCATGCTAATCTCAGTTAAGACCAAAAGAGTTTTTTGGGTTTTTTTTTTTTTTTCGCTGAGCAACCTGCTAGAAACAATATGGACTTACATATTCTTGATTCAACTCCCTCAAAAGATAGACATGACACACCTTAACACTAAAATTCTCCTTATCCAAGCACAAGTCAATGTTAGTTGCCTGGATTTAACTTGACAGTCTTTTGAATTATATCTAGGCAATGCATCCTCCAGTGATTTATAAACATTTTAAAGCAGAGAACACTTTGCAAATAAGACCTTACAAGGAATCACAAAACAGAAGAAAATGGAGGTACTCTGATTGAAGTAAGGTGGAGGGCTCCAAAGACCCATCTACTTTACTCGGCCTCTTCCAGACGTGTCTCCTCTTCCCCTACACACCCTAATGTACGCCCTAACACACACAGAGAATAAGGCCAAGATACCTTCAATCACTCATAGGGCTTTCCTGAACCCAGTATGGAAGCCAAATTAGCTGACACAATAATTTCATGAGCTAGGAACACATGAAATGATAATAATTTGATTAAATCTTCATCAGTAGAAGAAAGACCTATTCTGAGAAGATTGCTTCTCTATGATCTATACCCATAGGAATAGCCGTCTTGATCAATGGGGAAAACATTTGGCCAAACTTGTGTAAAGTTACAATTTAATTCTCCCAAATAAAATTCCAAGAGGAAACATTCTCATACTTGTACCCTAGAGACCAGCACTGCTGATCATTTTCCTGGTGGTAATAAAGACATTGGTGTCAAACATGCATGTGAAAAAATGGAATTAAATGTTTAAAATGTGGAAAATAATTGCATTTTGTTGGTTATATCTACCTCTGAGATGGACTTTGGAGAATTAAAAGTGATCATTTTATAGGACTCACTCAAACTATTTTCTTCCTTAACAGTCGCTTGCAAATAATTTGATTGCATGAAGACTGAAAAGTAGAGGTGGGGAAAGGAAAGCTTTAGGAAGCTTTAAATGGATTAACATAAACAACCTTCCACGGTTTAAGGCATTGACTATTCTGACCATCCTCTGGTGGAGGTTCTACACCAGCTGTATACAAACAAGTCTAAGTTTGAAAACCCCGAACTTCTGTGTGAGAGTGTAAAGGATGGGCCACTGCAATCTTGGTTATTAAAGATTATTTGTATAACACTGGGGGTGGGGTGGAGAGAAAGCCTAGCAGAAAAAAGACATATTGATTAGAGGAAGCTACTTAGACACGTATTCAATTTAACTCCTTTCACCAACAAGTGGTTTTAAAAGTTGACTACAATATTTATACTACTCAATTCAAGATGTATTGTAGGATATGTTAAGAAATATCTGTTTTTCAATGGGAAGCTGTAGGTTAAGCCACAAACCCAATAACGACTATAGATTGTAGAATGCAACTGTTAATGGCACAGGTGAGAGTAAGCAGCAGATGGGCTACTTCTCCAGCCCTTGTAGTCTTGGGACCTTTCTCCCGTGATTTGTCAACCTCATCCCATAATAAACAGCACATCCAACTAGTCATCTACAGCTGAGGGTCTCTCCTGAGTTAGGAATTTTGCTAACAGAGCATTCAATTTTTTTGAATCCTCTTTTTTTTTTTTTTCGTCATCCCTATATAGGATCCGAACCCGCGGCGGGAGCGATGCTGCGCTCCCAGCACTCCACTCTCCCGAGTGCGCCATGGGCTTGGCCCTTGTTTGTTTTAAGAATTGTATCTTTTACCTGACAAACACTTATTAAGTTATATATTTTTTACTGATTTATAACTTCACAGTGTTATAGTAAAAAAAATGTTATCTGTGTGAAACCAACTCTTTAAAATATGTTAAGCCTTGCTTTAGGGTCCGGAATTTAATTGTCATAAATAATCCATGCATTATTCTAATAGAATATGTACTGTTGAGTGCAGTGTCCCATATATGTCCATTATTAGATCAAGCTTAAAAGTTGTTTTTCATTATTTTGTTTGTTTTTTAGCTCCCTCCGATGAGTGAGAACATGTGGTATTTCTTTTTCTCTGCCTGACTCGTTTCACTCAATATTATTCTCTCAAGGTCCATCCATGTTGTTGCAAATGGCAGTATTTCATTCGTTTTTATAGCTGAGTAGTATTCCATTGTGTAGATATACCGAATGAGAACTACAAAACTATTCATGTAGTTAAGTAAATGTACGAAGTGTTCTATGTCAGCTTCCTCCTCAATAAATTGTCAGTCTGACCCTGTGAATGTACTGCTGTAAGAAACTTGAAGTTCCACCATCCTATTGACCATTGCAGCACTATATGTAAGAAGAGCAATTATGTCCACTGCTTTTCCTTTCCACAGTATTTACGGGTTAAGAATAATGATAGTTTATATTCATAGCATCATCTACGTGCCAAGCACTATCCAAGCATATAACATACATTAACTCACTTAATCCTCATGACAACCCAGTGGGGTAGTCCTTATAATATCCCTCATATGGAAGTAATTTCCTATTCTGCAGATGAGGAAAGTTAAAGGTCAAATAACTTGTTCTTGGTTACACTGCTAGTAAGTAGAAGAACCTGAATAAAACCCAGTGTTTCTGAGTTCAGAGCCAGACTCCAAACCTGCTGAAGAAACTCTCCTTCGGTCAGGCTATACGAGGGTACTTCAAAAAGTTTATGGAAAGTTTTTGTTGTTGTTTTTGTTTGTTTGTTTGTTTGTTTGTTTGGGGCGGCTGGCCAGTACAGGGACCAAACCCTGGACCTTTTTGTTCAAAAAGTTTATGGAAAGTTTTTGTTGTTGTTTTTGTTTGTTTGTTTGTTTGTTTGTTTGTTTGTTTGGGGTGGCTGGCCAGTACAGGGACCAAACCCTGGACCTTTTTATTATCAGCATCATGCTCTAACCAACTGAGCTAATTGGCCAGCTCTACATAAAAATTTGTACTATCTTTTAATTCTATTTTTCCATGAGCTTTTAGAAGTACACTTGTATATTATTTCAGTTAAGGATTAGTTGTAAAAACCAGAATCTATTCTGTCCAGTTGAAGCCCTCTGGCTATTTGCAGCCATCACTTGGAGGGCTAAATAAACAAATTTTAAAATATTTTCCAGGAACAATTCCCAAAACAACACTGCAGAACTGGTCACCACAGGATCTACTACCTCTTCTCAGGTCAGCAATCTACCATTCTAGAACCACATCAGAAACCTGCGTCTACTGTGGTCACCTTCAGAGCCACATCACACCTGCTGTGATTCACATCTACAAAATGGACGCCCCATTCTCTGCCTCTCACAAGGCTGGTCACTGAACACTGGAGCCTCTGCAGAGGTCACACAGACAAACACCATGCCAGCAGTGCTTCTGACAAAGTGCAGCTTCCACACACTTCTGCCTTCCGAATCCTGCACAAATGCATCTGTTATGATGAACCTAAATCAAATTCAGGCCCCTGTCCAAGAGGGGATGTAAGAATTGTGTTCTAGTTTTCCAGTGTCTGCAATACAGTAAGGACACAAAAGAAGGAGGGTAGAATAGACATTGAGGTCTAACCCCACTACTGTCACTACAATTCCAGAGATTTGGATGTCCTGCCGAGGTCTAGGGGACTCTTGATTAGTGTTTAAAATTTGTATGTCTGGGAAAAGATTCTGGAGTTTTTCGAAGAGACTCTCAAAGGGGTTCATGACCCAAAACCATATCAGACTCACTTTAATATATCTTTAATATAATACCATCTTGAGAATAAGATCAGCATTGTGGGAGGAGGTAAAATATACTGGTTAAGGACATGAGCTTCCAAGTACAGCTAACTGAATTCCAATTCTGGATCAGTTACTTAGTAGATGTTTGACCCTTAGCATGTTACATAACCTCTTTGTGTCTCAGTTTCCCCTTCTCTAACATGTGGAGAATAGTATCAATCTTATAAGGGTGTTCAGAGATTAAGTGAAATAATGTGCCTAAAGTACTTTGAAGAATGCCTAGCACTTGGGAAATGCTAAGTGTTAGCTGTTGTTACCGGAATAACCGTTAGACAAGATAAATTTTACTCATAAGAGGTTATAAAACAGAGTTGCATTCTAGCCCCGACTTTTACATTTATTTCCAAACAATTTCACAGAGCTTTTAGAAGTGAGTACTTGATATCCTGTGACAGCAAAACACCCATCTTTACGGTGATGACCTGGTTCTGCTTAAAGAATAAATTAATCTAGTGGTCAATTACCGCCAGGAAGAACAGCTCAAACACAATTATGCCAAAACCAAACTTATCATTTTTGGAAAATGTTCTTCAGGACCCAAATGGATATTTTTAAGGTACTTAAAATGCTAACTCTTTAACTGGTTTCAGGGGAGTACATTCACAGTTACCTCATCCTGGCAAATCCACTCAGATACAGTTTGACCAGTCTTATCATCTGGGTGAGGTGAATGACTGATAACTCCTGCTTGCAAAAAACCTTACAGTCCATGACCCTATCTCCCATGCTTAACAGAGCAGGACTTCAGGACTTCCACGGAATTAGGCTCAATCATTTGTCCAAATCAAACAAATTTTACAAAGAAAAGCCCCAGCCCTACTGGCAAGTGCTCTTGCAGGCTGCCGCTGGAGAGCAGAAACAACACTCAGTCTTGGCAAAACTGTAAATCTCAAACCCTTTAATTCTAACAATACATCAACTTCCCCAGTGTCTCAAATGTATGTGCCAGTCAACTGCAAGAAAAACCTACATTTCAGCTATTCATCAGTAACTTCCGTGCAAAATTGTTTGATACATGACTCCAATCAGAAGCCTGGCTGACATCAGATTGTAACACATTAGGAAGAATGGTCATGACCAGAGTCAGCAAGCACTTAGGAAAATAGGTATTCTAATATACGGCTAGTGGGAGGAATTGGTACACCTTTTCTGAGACTGACATGGAAATATTTAACAAAACCTTTCAAAAGTGAATACTCTACTGACTGACCAATTCCACTTGAAGAATTTATCCCAAAGAAATGCTCTGACAATTGCATAAATCATATGTACAAGGATGCTCACTGAATAACAGTTTATAATACAAACAATGAGAAAAAACTCAATGTTCTCAACATAAAACTGTTTAAAATAATTATGTCATGGCCTTACAATGGAATTCCATGCAGTCATTAGAAGGAAAATATAGATATATTTAAATTTGGGAAGGAAAGATATCTGTGATGTAAATTTCAAAAATGAGGTACATAGTATGATTCATTTATGTGTATATCACTTTTATTTGAGGACAGTCCAAGATTTATACTGAGATTCATGCATTCAGATTCATACAGAATCTCTAAGCTCTTTCTTTGTATTTTGTACCCATGTAAGAATAGGCAAACTCAAATGCCTTTTGAAGGCAGTCAGGCAAAGTAAATAAGTGAAATAGAGTATGAGGCAACAGGGAGAGAGAGCACATGCCCAGTCTAAAGGCATTCAAACACAAAACCAGTTCAAAACACCAAAATACATATGCAGACTGAACTGGAACAGTAAGCTGCCAGGAAGAGCATTTATGATATAAACCTACACACACAGAGTACATTGCTGTAAATCTCTCACGCTGCTGTAACTGAACATCACCCTCTCCCCATCTCCTAGAATTTGTTTAAGGGATATTTATAAAAAAGATCATTTTTTTCATATTTGTAAAATGATCTATCTCGTATTTAATATAAGAAAAAGTTTATCTCTCCTGTAAATGTGTTGCTTTCTTCCTTAACAGAATGAAAGCAATGTATTTAATTGGCTTTTCCTTTTTATTTGTTGGTCCAGAAAACTCAGAAAATTCCCTTAGTCTATGTTTTCTGTTAAAACTGTCTTTTCCCTTTCATCACTTAGTTCTTATTCACTTGCTTTAATAGATATAGCATATGTATGCATTATTATTATGTTAGAGTGTATGTACACATCACTTGAAATACTTTTGAGATTCAGATTGGACAAAGGCAAGTAGAACTGAATTAATATACTGAAAAAAAATAATACTAACTTACCAAAAAATAATTGTAATGACTTGCACAAATTCTTTATATACTTTGGTATTATCTCTATTTATTGGTCAACTTTTTTAACTATAAAATATAGACTGCAAATGTAATATGGCGAATTTAGCAGCTGACACAGAAAAGAACCCAGGAAAATGACAGGTGAAAAAAAAAACTGAAGAGGGTAGAAAGTGGAATGAAAAAATTGTGCCATAATTGCATGGTAGAATATGTGTATATGGCAACCATTGTACCTAAAATAAAACAACTGGCATCTTCCTTAGGAAGAATGTACTGTGAACTGGGGACTCAGCACACACCCAGTGAGTATATGGGCAGTGCCCGGGCTGCAACCCCTACAGGCCCCGTGCCTGCCTTCCCGCACCCCAGGCGTCGCCCCTGCCTCTAGCTGCTGCTTCACCATCTACCCACCATTAACTTCTTTCTCAAAAAGTGGAAATGAGAATATAAATATTCCTCAAACTTGAAGTTTGGGAACTAGGATGTTTATTAAAAATTAAATATTGATGGTAGGTAATTATCAAAATGAAATGTGCTAAGATGAGTAATATTAAAGTTAATTATTAAATATTTTAAATGGCATTTTATTTTTACATTTATAAGATGCTCCTTTTTTAGGAATAGAAATTCCAAGGATCAATGAAATGCTGGGAAATGCTTTAAAGAAGGCTTTTGTATAAATTCTAGGCATGTACTGAATCAAAAGTGCAAATTTGATGGTAAAAAGCTAAGCAATATTCTGCCCAACCAGATATACATGTAACAAAGAACATTAACCAGCTTCTTGTTTTTATTATCTAGTGAAATAAACTTCAACTTAAAGAAGTAAAACCCAAATATACCAGTGTATCCTAGTTATTTATAATAATATATACAATTTAACTATGTATCAAACTCTCATTAAATAAAGTAAAACAAAACATCTTAGAAATTAATTTAATAAGACAGGAGCCAAATAATAAATCTCCTTCCCTTTTACTCAGATTAATTTGAACACTTAATTTAGTGATCACAAACCTTTGGAAAGTAAAAGTTGGATGAGAAAGCGATGTTACAGCAATGCCTAAATAGCTTTTAGTATGCAGTCAAGACTTTCCACAAACACTTCAGGGTGTAAAGTCCCCACCCCACTCACCAATATTCAGAAAAATAAATTACTCGGTCAAAGATAGTGAGAAAGAAGTTTCATATGCTTCTTAATGTGAGAAAAGCCTAATAACTAACAAAATTCATAAAAATATGGGGGTTTTCACAGAGTACTGTTAAAACATCAGGTTTCTATAAAAAGCCTGAAAAATAGATATATTTACTGTGTTGCCATAAACCTGTCCACTACAGTGACTTATTAATGCCCAGAACTAATATTGAGAAACTCAGATTCCACAAATTAGCAGCAAATTACTGAGAAAACAATCACATGATGTCTACATAAAACTCTGCCATGAAAGAAGCCAGCGATGGAGCTGGCAGTGATTCTGAAGCAGCAGCAGCAATCCATAAAGGCTTCTTAATTTCCTTGTCATTTAAGAATTAAGCCACTTCCAGTTCACACTGATCCTACCAGGTGCACTAAATTGATGTCATTATGAGCCATCAGGAAATACCCACAGAGACCTATACCAACAGTGAGAAGTATTGTTAAACAGCTGTGTGTTTTAATTGATTTGTATTATTTAAAATAGGAACAGTTAAAAGTCAGTTATCGGATGTTGTGTGAAAGAGATGCCTAAAGACTCCAGAGAGACTGAGTTCAGAAGAAAGCCAATCACTGAAACTTCACTCGAGCACTTAAGATTATTACTAGAGGAAGCACAATTAAATCATCAGTTTATCAGCCATCATTATAAATCACCAGACAACATATCAAGCTTCATTATTTAAGAATACTTAACCAGTGACTTCCTGCATCACTGAAAGTCAAAAGCAATCTATTTACCAAAAGGTACCTAAGTTTTTTGTTGTGTGTTGAATTATTACTAGAGGAAGCACAATTAAATCATCAGTTTATCAGCCATCATTATAAATCACCAGGCAACATATCAAGCTTCATTATTTAAGAATACTTAACCAGTGACTTCCTGCATCACTGAAAGTCAAAAACAATCTATTTACCAAAAGGTACCTAAGTTTTTTGTTGTGTGTTGATTTTTTTTTTTTTTTACCCTAAGAAATTTATCATGGAAAGATAATGAAACTCTGAAATTAATTATCATATTTTTGCATGTGTTAGGAATGCCAAAGTCTTCAAAATGAAAGCAGTGGTATTTGGGATTCGCAGAATGTGCATTGCACAGGCACCTCCTACAAATATTTAACCTGGATCTCTCACAGTACTTCTGTGGTGGGAACAAATGAGGAAAAATAGTCAGTAGGTGTCTTCTCACTTTTATCCATCCCCGTTCATCTACTTGTACTCACCTTCCCCAGACATAAGGAATCAGAAAACAAAGCACCTCAAAAGTTTTGGTTTCCAAACACAGTTCAGGTGTTAAAAGAATTTATTTAAAAGGAGAAAAGACACAGGTTGAGTTTTGTACACAACTGTCTCCTCTCAAAGCTAGGAAGTCAAGCAGGGTCTTGATGAGAAGGCAATTTTGAAAAGGCCATTCCCCAAGAGGTGTAGAATCTCTTGTGGTTTGGGAATTTGAAAACAGAGAGGATATGGGTCTAGTCCATGGATTTCAGAGTTGGCAAGCCTCATAAAGAAAAGTCCCTTCCTTCATCATCATTATATTTAGGCAGCTGTAAAGTAGAAGTGGCAGCAAGATTTGTCTAGGCATAAAAGAACTAGACACAGCCATCTGAAGTTTGTGCAGCCCTGTTGGGGTAGCAGAAAAGAGTTAGGTGTAGCAGAGCTGACCTATCCATTACAAAGAGTAGGCACAGTGCCTAGGGCCCACCATAACTTTAGGAATCCATAAAAATGTTTTAATCACTTTTTAAAAAGTAAAATAAAATACACTTTTAGGTCAAAGAAAATATTTTAATATATAATCTGAATGCAGTCATCTTTATAACAATGCAATAATAAAATATAATTTTTAATACTTTTTTATGGAGAAATGAGCCAATGAAGACAAATGTGTGTAAGGCCCACAAAAGTCAGGTTGCAGTGGAATGCAAAAGTTCAGTGAGAAAGAGTGCAAGGGTGAAAGAAAGAAAGAGAGGCAGTACAGAGCTGTAATAGACCCTGGAACCTGGGGTAGAAGCATTTAGCTAAAGTCCAGGAGTTTAGTATCAATCCAGGGTGAAAAGGGGGGATGGGGCAAATCCTAAATTTGACCTACTTTAATCATCATTGGCTGAGAAAATCACTGAAGTAACAGTATTTACCTGGAAATAATAATAATTATTATGACTATGATAATTCCATAATAAATTTACTGCTTATTATGTGCTAAGCAATATTCATAGTATTTTATATACATGGATTCATTTAAGTCTTCCCACCCA
This sequence comes from Galeopterus variegatus, assembly GCF_000696425.1. Taxonomy (NCBI): domain Eukaryota; kingdom Metazoa; phylum Chordata; class Mammalia; order Dermoptera; family Cynocephalidae; genus Galeopterus; species Galeopterus variegatus. Next base: position 346,832 of record NW_007727917.1, read on the forward strand.
CTTTGTGTAGAAGCTACCATAATCTCTATAGAAAAACAAACTATGTCCATCCATGTTGTTGCGAATGGTAGTATTCCAATTTTTTTTATAGCAGAGGAGTATTCCATTGTGTAGATATATGACAGTTTCCTTATCCACTCATCTGATGATGAACATTTGGGCTGGTTTCAACTCTTGGCTATTGTAAATAGTGCTGCAATAAATATGGGAGTACAGGTATCCCTTCAGCATGATGATTTCCATTCTTCTGGATATATTCCAAGCAGTGGAATAGCCAGGTCATATGGTAGATCTATCTGTAATTGTTTGAGGAACCTCCATACCATTTTCCATAAAGGCTGCACCATTTTTCAGTCCCACCAACAGTGTATGAGAGTTCCTTTTTCTCCACAAACTCACCAGCATTTATCATTCTCAGTCTTTTGGATGTCAGCCATACTAACTGGAGCGAGATGGATATGTACCTCAAAGTGGTTTTGATTTGCATTTCCTGAATGCCGAGTGATGTTGAGCACTTTTTCATGTGTCTGTTGGCCATTCGTATATCTTCCTTTGAGAAATGCCAATTCAGCTCCTTTGCCCATTTTTTAATTGGGTTATTTGGTTTTTTGCTGTAAAGTTCCTTATATATTCTGGATATTAATCATTTGTCAGATGTATATTTGGCAAATATTTTCTCCCACTCTGTTGGTTGTCTTTTCACTCTGTTGATTGTTTCTTTTGCTGTGCAGAAGCTTTTTAGTTTGATATAATCTCATTTGTTTAGTTTTCCTTTGGTTACCTGTGTTTTGGGGGTCATATTCATGAAGTCTGTACCCACTCCTACTTCCTGGAGTATTTCCCCCAGGTTTTCTTTAAGGAGTTTTATTGTTTCAGGATGTATATTTAATTCTTTAATCCATTTTGAGTTGATTTTGGTGAGAGGTATGAGTCTAGTTTCATTCTCCTACATATGAAAATCCAGTTTTCCCAGCACCTTTTGCTGAAGAGGTAGTCTTTTCCCCAGTGTGTAGATTTTCTGCCTTTGTCAAAGATCAGATGGCTGTAGGTGTATGGGTTGACTTCTGGGTACTCTATTCTATTCCACTGATCTGTATGTCTGTTTTTATGCCAGTACCATACTGTTTTGGTTATTATAGCTTTGTAGTATAGTTTAAAATCAGGTAGTGTTATGACTCCAGCTTCCTTTTTTTTTTTTTTGCACAGGATTGCTTTGGCTATGTGTGGTCTTTTGTTATTCCATATAAATGTCGGGATAGTTTTTTCCATTTCTGAAAAAATGTCATTGGAATTTTGATGGGAATTGCATTGAATCTGTAGATCACTTTGGGTAATATGGACATTTTCATAATGTTAATTCTTCTGATCCAAGAGCATGGGATATCTTTACATCTTCTTGTGTCCTCTTTAATATCTCTCAACAGTGGTCTGTATTTTTCTTTAAGTCCATCAGTGACCATGCAGAAAAAGAAATCAAGAAAGCTAGCCCATTTACAATAGCCACCAAAAAAAATAAAATACTTAGGAATAAAGTTAACTAAGGATGTGAAATAAAACTTGAATATAAAGAGAAAAAAAGAAAAAGAAACTATGACACAGACAGTCTTCATAATTTGCTCAGGGTCAGTAACTAGTAAGTGCTGGAGCTCAGAGTCAAATCTGTTCTGGCCTCTGCACACAAAAAGAGGCTCTAACATTTCCCAAAAGAACCAACCCCCCTTGGAAAATGGCTGACTCCAAGTCTGGGCAGGAATTGCACAATATGAATATGCAACACCTTGTCACACCAGAAAGCAAGGAAGACATCAGAGCACCATAGGTTGAGTCCAATGACTCAGGAGCCAGCTTGAGTCTTTCAATGGCCAAAGATGAAGCCAACTGAACATCAGTAAAGAGAATTGCCACAATGAATTGAAATGCATAAAACATTTATATCCATGAGTTCATAAAAATACATTAAAAAATTTTTTTGGTCACCATTGAAGGGTGCTAAAGAATCAACTAATCATCATGAAAACTGGCACATAAAGGGAAAGAATGAGCATTTATCCTGGCTTTCCTACACAAAGCATACCTTAGGTAACTAAGCCAGTGAGAAAAACTTTGTCATTACAGAAGTAGCCGACCTAATAAATAATGAGTGATAGAATTAGAACATCATCATTTTGTGACCTCTAATGAATTAATGTGGCTAAGCAATAACCATCAATGGCTGCTAACATCACAGAAAAGAGCAATAACCAGACATTTTCTGCTTCCTGATAGAAGCACCCAGAAACACCTATGAAGTGTTCTTGCCCAAAAATCAAACCTGGATTTGCTCAATCCTGAATATCTAGCTACCAATTTATAAAAAAATACAGTGAGGAACATACTGAACAACACAACAGAGTTACAATTAGCAAAGGGAAAAAAAAAAATTCCAGACTCCAAAACACTAGAAGACAAACAACCTGTTTCTTCAACAAAAAATTATCAAGAAAAAAAGAGGAGGGATAAGAATCTATAAAGATTCAAAAAGTCTTAAGAGATGTTAACCATTTTAATGTGTAAACCTTATTTGAATCCTGATTCAAACTGCAAAAAAATTTGAACTGGGGATATTTAAACATTAATTGCTTCTTTAATGATATTACAAAATTATTAGCAACTTTAGCATAATAATGGAATTGTGGTTATGTTTTTTAAGAGTCCTTCTCCTTCTTTTAAAATTAAACTGTGTTTTGAGACAATTGTAGATTCACATTCAGTTGTATGAAAGGATACAAAGGGATCCCTCATACCCTTTTACTGAGTTTCTCCCAATGGTAACACCTTGCGAAACTATAGTACAATATCACAACCAAAACATTGAACACTGATTCAGTACAGAGAACATTTTCATTACCACAAGGTTCCCTATGTTGCACTTTGTAGCCATGCCCATTTCCCTCCCACCCACACTCACTCTCTACTACATGGCAACTACAAATCTGTTCTCTAGTCTATAATTTTGTCATTTCAAAATGTTACAGAAATGGAATCATATACCATGCAACCTTTTGGGATTGTCTTTTTTTGCACTCAGTGTAATTCTCTGGACATTCATCAGGGTTACTGTGTATCAATAGTTGGTTCCTTTTTATTGCTGAGTAGTATCATGGTAAGGGTGTACCACAGTCCATTTAACCATCCATCCACTAAAGGACACTTGGGTTGTTTCCACTTTGGAATATTATAAATAAAGCTGCTCTAAACATTTACGTAGCATTCTGCTGTGGGTTGATTGAATTGTGTCCTACAAAGTCCATATATTAGAAGCTTAATTCCCACTGTAACTATTGAGGGTGGGAAATCCTACTATGGCAATCGAAAGATGGGGCCTTACAGAGGTGATTAGATTGTAGGACTGTGCTGTATAGAATGGATTAATAATAGTGGTCAGGGGCATGGTTTGGAGGGCTTTAAAAGGAGAGTGAATGAAGATGTTAATCTCTCTCTGCTCTCTCTGCTTCCACCTTCTCCCAGTGTAAGACCCCTGGGTCACTGTCGCCAAGACTACCACCAGATGTGTTCCTTGGAATCTGGACTTTCCAGCCTCAGAAACTGTAAGCAATAAATTTCATTTTCTTATAGATTACCCAGTTCCAGGTATTTTGTTATAAGCAACAGAATGGACTAATATAAGCTCCTACCTTTTAAATATATTTATTTAACTATTTATGGATGAGACAAAATAAGGTCTAGGATTTATTTCAAAAAAATTCTAGACTAGAGAGATACCAAAAAATAAGAAGAAGAAGATTGCCAGGAGTTGATAAGTGCATTATACTATTATCTCTACTTCTGTACATGTTTAAAATTTTCCATAATGCAAAGTTTAAAAAAAAGAGAGTAAGAAAAATTTATTTATCTGACCACTACACACCCACACACATAAACATACACACCTTCAAGTAAAATTGAAGGTATTCTTTTTATCTTGTGACTTTAGCCCATGTCAAGATCATAGGAATTCTTTCCCTAAAACACAGAGCCCCCACTTTCCAGTGATATTGTAACCTCACTATACCAATTTTTAAAAATCCAACCTAGGCATCTGTTAACTTTCTTCCAGAAGTTCTTTATTAGACTACAGGGTTGAGATAATATAGTCCACAATGTTGAACAAAGGCAGGTAGGTAATCACCATAATCGAATGCATGAGATTCATGAGTGGCTTGTCTTCAAAAGAGAGCATTCATGTCTGACATGAACAGGTCCTTATCATCAAGACAGATGCTGAGAGAACAGAAGTGTGATTACTAAAGATGAAGAGCAACAAACTATATGAGCATAATCAGGCCTGAAAATGAACTGAAATGCATTATATATTATGCAAAGACTGCTTTTGTTTTTAAGCCACTCTGGAGGACAGGATATTATTATAATGTTCATTCTGCAAGCTAATGATTCATTAGTATAATTCTGCAAAATGGTGTCTACTCTTCAGTACCACCAATATTCTATCAGCTCATTCTCCTCTAGTGCTGTATCATACCCTGCCCCTCCATCTCACTGAGGACACCTGATGACCCACTCTCCCAAAGGTCTCAAACAAAGAAGAGGATATAAATATCAACCCATTAACCAATCTGCGATTAAAAGCCAAGACCTCCAAAAGCAAGGTAGTGCAATGGCTACAAACAAGTTTCCCTTGCTTGGTCTTTAATGCCTGGACATGCACTGTGATGGGCAATTCCAAAGCTTAAAAAAAGTTTGTTATTAGAAGTGGGACACCTGTCCACAGATCAAATCTCAATAATTTGGACAGTTCGTGGTCATTGACAAGACTTTGGAAGTTGAAACTTCTAGCACTAACCTTGGCATACTTAAAGATTAATCTAAAATAGTTTGCATTTCAGGGCCGGCCCATGGCTCACTAGGGAGAGTGCGGTGCTGATAAAATAGTTTGCATAATTAAAAATAAATAAATAAAATAGTTTGCATAAAATAAAATGTTCTTGCCAAAAATCTTTAGGATTCATTTGCTAATACATCACATTACCCTTCTTCATAGCAACCGCCAGCGCCTGGTCTACAGAAATTGGATTTCAGAGGAGGCCTGAAATCCAGAGTTGAGGTGGTTTCAGAGAAAGAGCATATAAAAGAACAGGTAGGAAATATACAGGCAGAATGAAGAGAGGAGGCATTCGACATGAAAAGAATTCCAAGAACAAACTGCGTAAGATGGATACAGGGAAATGAATAGCCATGTTTGGCAAGAGCTGTGTAGAATGGAGGAGTAGAAGATAAAGTTAAAAGGGCAGGTTGGAGCCAGGAAGTGGCAGCTGATGAAGCCCAGGTGAGATATTTAGACCACATCCCACAGGCCCTTGGAGAGCTATTAAAGGTTTAAGCAGAGGTAAGGAGTGATTAAGAAGATGTGACCAATAGACACATGAAAAAGTGCTCAACATCACTCAGCATTCGGGAAATGCAAATCAAAACCACTTTGAGATACCATCTCACTCCAGTTAGGATGCCTAATATCCAAAAGACTGAGAATGATAAATGCAGGTGAGGATGCAGAGAAAAAGGAAACTTCCTACACTGTTGGTGGGACTGAAAGATGGTGCAGCCTTTATGGAAAATGGTATGGAGGTTCCTCAAACAATTGCAGATAGATGTAGCATATGACCCAGCTATCCCACTGCTTGGAATATACCCAGAGGAATGGAAATCATCATGCCGAAGACATACCTGTTCTCCAATGTTCATTGTGGCACTATTTACAATAGCCAAGAGTTGGAACCAGCCCAAATGTCCATCATCAGATGAGTGGATAAGGAAACTGTGGTATATCTGCAGAATGGAATTCTATTCTGCTCTAAAAAATAGTTGAAATACTACCATTTGCAGCAACATGGATGGACTTAGAGAAAATTATATTAAGTGAAATAAGCCAGGCACAGAAGGAGAAATACTGCATGTTCTCACTTATTTCTGGGAGCTAATAAAAATAAATAAATAAATTTTAAAAAATAATAATGATTTTGCATCATTTAAAAAAAAAAAAAACAAGATATGACCAAAGGTCAGGGGTAGGAAGGAAAGAAGCAGAAGACCAGAGATAAGAAGCTTTACTACTTGTTCCAGTGAGGTCTTACGGATCTAGGAGGGTGACAGTGGGCAGGGAAAGGAAGGATTAATTTAAGGG
>NW_007727918.1:0-8591 GCF_000696425.1 Galeopterus variegatus
CCTCGCTCAGCCAGTGAGCGGGAACCGGTCTGTATGTGGGATCCGAACCCTCGGCGGGAGCACCACCACACTCCCAAGCGGCGCACTGTAGCAGTGCGCCACCGGGCCGGCCCTAAAAATTTTTTTTAATTTATAAAGGAGTAGATGGATCATGTATTTTTTGAGTCTTTGATTATCAAAGAATACATTTCTGTGACTTTCCTACATGAAAGACAATTTAAACAAAAATTCTAATGCCCCATCCTCTACCCTTGACACTATTAATATTACCCCATTAGGTATTTTGTACTTCATATAACAGAGGAGAAGCTGATGTCAGTTTGACTTTTGCTTCTTCAAATATAACATTTTGTATTTCCACCCCTCATCCAACCCACCAAATACACCCCTATGGCATATCTACTCTCTTAAACCCATCCCTAGTTAAAACTCACAGGATTTTTGTTTTATCTTGCCTATTTAATTCAAACATGCTGCCAAAATATTTTTAAACTTAGGTGTTATTTTATAAATATAATTTAAAATTCAGTAAGAATTTTAGACTGGTAGTCTGTTGCCTTTTTAAAAAAAAAAATATATATATATATATATATATATTCTATCATTCCTTTCTCACTTATTAACTGGAATACCTGTTTCTTGTGGGTTTTTTTTTTTTTTTTTTTTTTTGGTGACTGGCCAGTAAGGGCATCTGAACACTTGACCTTAGTGTTATCAATACCACCCTCTACTGAGTGAGCTAACTGGTCGACCCTGTTTTTTTCTTTTTATAATGTGTCCTAATTTTGTCATCAGAACACTCATTACTCAAAGATTGGAACTTTGTTTTCTACTATGTCATTTTCTCTCTTGTTATTGTTATCACATTTCTCTCTTCCTCTGAATTCTTGGATGTCTTCTTCAGTTTATGCTCCATGTCACCGTGTGGTAGACTTCCCAATGTACTCACTTAATTTTAATAATATAGTACTCTGGAGCCAAAGTGTGTGATTTTCTTACTTTAGATCTACCATTAAATAGCTGTACAGCCTTGGGCAAGTTGTAAAATGGGACAGTAGTTTCTCCCTTATAGGGTTTTTGTGAAGATTAAATGAGACAATTCTCTTAAAGTGTCTAGCAAAGGTAAACACTAAATAAATGTTAGCAAATAAAATTCAATTAACTACTATTTTTATGCTTCCTGTTAGCTCATAAATGTTGGTATTTCCCGAGGTCTACCCTAAGACTTCCATTTTTATTATGCCCTATATCTCAGGGGATAATCTTGGTTTGAAATAGCATTTATACTAAAAACAAATTTGTATATCCAATTGAGATCTTTTTAATTTACTGTATCTTTCATGAAGGAAAGAAACTGAAACCAGAGATGAACTTAGTGTTACAGGATACCCTTAACATAGTTAATTTTAAACAACTTAGACTTTTTCAAAACATTGCAATAAGATGGGGAGTGACAGTGAAAATCATGTGTGACATCCAGAGGTTTTCTTGTTATTTGCAGCAAATATTTAAAGAAGCTATTTCTCTTCAAGATAAATTACACCTTTTTTTTTTTTCCTTTTTGTCTTTTTTTGTGTCTGGCAACGGATCTCAACCCTCAGTGTTGCGCCCGTACCGGACCGGGACCGGCAACGGGATCGCAACCCTCGGTGTTGCTCCCACACCTCTCTCAGCCAGTGAGCGGGAACCGGTCCGTATGTGGGATCTGAACCCTCGGCAGGAGCGCCACCGCGCTCCCAAGCGGCGCACTGTAGCAGTGTGCCACCGGGCCGGCCCTAAATTACACCTTTTTATTTTACAAAAAGACAGGTGTTTTAAATTTGCTCACCTTTCCCACTATAGATGGCTTTTAGCAGCATATTTCTTGTTTATCATTTTGAATAAAATACATTTAATCTGTTCTTTAGAGTATGGTGAGGTTTGGAAAAAAATATAAGAATGTAGCAGTATTTTGAAAGAAATGTGCTGTGGAAAGAACATGTTGAAAATGAATGTATGGCTGTTATTCCAGTTTTGGATGATTTTGATGTTAAAACAATGGCTGTGATCTTTAAAATGCTTGTGTAGTCTGTTTCTGCTGTTGATAAGAAAATACCTGGAACTGAGTGATTTAGAAGAAAACAAAATTTATTGCTTACAGTTTCAGAGGTGGAGAAGTCCTAAGTCCAGAGGATATATCTGGTGAGGGTCTTCCTTGGTAGTGGCTTCAACAATGCAGGCGTCTCACATGGTAGAAAATGGCAGAGCAGAGACAGACTCTCATTTGCTTTTCTTTTAAAGCCCTCAGAACCACACCCATGAAACAGGGCATGGCCCTTACAATCCAATTACCTCCCCAAGGCTCGACCTTTTAAGCATCATGATAGGATTTCCCACTCTCTCAACACTGTCACAGTGGGGCCAAGTTTCCAACACCTGGATCTTTGGGGTATATAATTTAAGCTTCAATGAGTTTGGGGGGCACATTCAATCCATAGCAATGCTCTTATCCATACATTAAAAAAAACTTTGCAAATATAATTATTTAGCCTATTTAAGAGTCTTCCAAATAAGGAGTTTCAATGGGTCTTAGATATATTTGTTAAAAATATAAAAATATATTAATTTGTAATTAGCTTGCTATATTAGTCTGTTTCTGTTGCTTATAACATAAATACCTGGAACTGGATGATTTGTAAGAAAACAAAATTTATTGCTTACAGTTTCTGAGGCTGGGAAGTCCAAAGTCCAGAGGATATATCTGGTGAGGGTCTTCCTTGGTAGTGGCTTCAACAATGCAGGCGTCTCACATGGTAGAAAATGGCAGAGCAGAGACAGACTCTCATTTGCTTTTCTTTTAAAGCCCTCAGAACCACACCCATGAAACAGGGCATGGCCCTTACAATCCAATTACCTCCCCAAGGCTCGACCTTTTAAGCATCATGATAGGATTTCCCACTCTCTCAACACTGTCACAGTGGGGCCAAGTTTCCAACACCTGGATCTTTGGGGTATATAATTTAAGCTTCAATGAGTTTGGGGGGCACATTCAATCCATAGCAATGCTCTTATCCATACATTAAAAAAAACTTTGCAAATATAATTATTTAGCCTATTTAAGAGTCTTCCAAATAAGGAGTTTCAATGGGTCTTAGATATATTTGTTAAAAATATAAAAATATATTAATTTGTAATTAGCTTGCTATATTAGTCTGTTTCTGTTGCTTATAACATAAATACCTGGAACTGGATGATTTGTAAGAAAACAAAATTTATTGCTTACAGTTTCTGAGGCTGGGAAGTCCAAAGTCCAGGGAATACATCTGGTGAAGGCCTTCATTGGAGTTTATTTCAGTGATGCATGGTATCACATTGCAAAAATGGTGGAGCAGAGAGAGAAAGATAGCTCCTCATGTGCTCTCCTTTTAAGGCCCTCAGAACCACACCCATGACCTCCATTAAACCATCAACTTAATCACTTCTTCAAGGCCCCACCTTTTAATTACCATCATAGGACTTCCTACCCTGAACAGTCACAGTGGGGTACAAGTTTCTAATATATAAAACTTGGGGAACACAATTCAAACTTCAGTGAGTTTTGGGGGGACATAATTTAATCCACTACATCTGCATTAACATCTGATTGATACCTGGGAGAGACAGAAATATGTCAGCCAAATTTGGCAGATGACACTGAAAATAAATATTATGACTTACTGAGTATAGCCAATAATGTACCACTTCTATTTGGATCTGCATATCTTTGTAAAGTCTCCTTTTCATCCGTGATAGTTATTAAAACCACAAACCAAATCTGAACTTCTAATTGCAATATCACAGTGTGTTAAAACCCAATGTGTAGAATCACATTTTTCTCCCTAATATATATATATATATATATTTTACAGGATACCCTTAACATAGTTAATTTTAAACAACTTAGACTTTTTCAAAACATTGCAATAAGATGGGGAGTGACAGTGAAAATCATGTGTGACATCCAGAGGTTTTCTTGTTATTTGCAGCAAATATTTAAAGAAGCTATTTCTCTTCAAGATAAATTACACCTTTTTTTTTTTTCCTTATTTAAAAATATCATGTCATGTTTATCAAGGCCTTTAAGAATATAATTTCTCCCGAAACTTAATAGATTGTTAATAAACTGCCTGAAGTCAGCTCCTATGACTTTTTACCTTTGTTTGCCAAGAAAATTTAGGTCATTGAATGGCAAGTCCCTTATTTAGTTTCTTTTCCTTCTTTGAATAGTTTTTTCCTTTTATTTACACACTTCATTATAGAGAAAAGGTCATGAATTTTAAAAGTGATAGTGTGTTTGGTTGTGAAGAAGAGAGAGACATCCTTTCTCCAAGAAAAAGTGATTTCTTTTGAGGATACCCATAGCTGCAGACAGCAGGAAATCCAACAGGAACTGAAGTACTGCTAAGGACCAGTATTCCTACTGTTTGCTCATGGGCCATGTGGTCTCCTTTCATTGTGTTTCTGCTTACCACATGCATTCACTTTATTCTAGTCTCACTTTTAATTATTGTGTTCTTTCATTTTACTCTGTACATCTTTTATCTATCTCATACTGTTCTTTCATATTTTGCACATGGCCCTGGTAACTTTATGGCATCCTTCCAACCTTACCATACACTGTTGAATAACTTCAATCTTTAGGTATTTGTTAGTTTAAAACCAGAGCAACAAACATGCTTGTCTTGGCTTAGCTCATTTATTTGTGCTAAGTGTTATCTAGCACAAAATCATTGGTAATCCAAATGGATTAAATTCCTACCTCTGGTCTAATAGTCATACTTATGAGTGGAGGGTTGAAATGTGGACATGGTACCTGCAGAACAGTCTTTTCAGCAGGAGTATAAATGAGATAGTATATTAATGTTTTGTGTATAAATAACAGGTATTTAACTCAAATTTGCTTAACCACACACACAAAAGAAATGTATTGGCTGATTCATTGAAGTATTCGTGAAACATTTAACTATCTACTATATTTTGAACACTTCTCACATATTGAAAAATCTGGGGATGGACAAGACTTCATTTGAATCCATTTGCTCTAGTATTGGCATTAGGTGTCTATCATTCTCCATTTTTCAGCTTTTCCTGCTGTTGGTTTTATTTCCAGGCAAATAAAGGTGGCCAGAAGCAACATTAATCATATATTGTCAGTTTATTAATGCTGGTGGAGAGAAAACTGCTACTCTAGTAGATTTAGGAAAAGTTTCAGGGCTGAAACGGATTATATGTCCATTGCCGAACCAATCAATATGACTGTAGTTAGATAGGTCTGGTTCACATGTTAAGGCCTAAAGTTAGAGTGGCGAGATCAGGCTTAAGGCTAAGAATGATGAAGAGTGATGCCTCAAAAGCAAATTGAGGTATGTGTGGTGGTTGGACTGTGTCCAACTTGTTTAATCTAGAATTAATTTTTCATAATTTCTCTTCCTATATTGAGCTATGCTAGTGTTGGTTAAAAGAAGATCACATGTAATATTTGGAAGGCAGAAGTAAGCACTGGCCATTACTCTCTCAAGGTCATCCTAGTCAGATGTGGTGACAAACACACAAAGAAGTGGTTGGCAAGTTCCAGATTGTCCTCACTCTCCTTCATTTCACCTCCAGCTTGTCTTCTTATCTGCCAAATCTGTTGACCAGCAATGGCCTCAGTCTCACCAACAGATACTTGGTAGTGTACCCACAAAGGTGATAACTGTACAGAAGCAATGCCATTCCCTTCAGAGTCCTACTTAGGCAGATGTATGTGCCTGATTTCCAGATCAATTAGTTGGTGACTCTTCTGTTCCTCAAACTATCCCTCCTGGATTGTTACTTCCTCAACTCTCACTGCATGCATAGAAGGCTTAAATCCTATAATAAATCACTTATCCCATAAGACTTGCTAAGGTCTCCATTTCTCTCATCAAATGCTGGCTAATACTGTTATTGGTACAGAAAGTGGGTCAAAGCAAAAGAAAGATGATGATGAGACTATAGAACTGTGTAGAGCTAGGGCTGGGTCTGGAGCTCACAGACCACTTGAGCCTGTTCACAAACCCTTCACATGCAGGTCTATGAGCAACATAACTGGCAAAAAGGTCCTTGGAGCCTTGGTTGAAGTAGGAATAGTCTTTATTCAGCACACACACATCTAAGAGCTAAGAAGTACAAAGAGACGGGCTGGCCTGGTGGCGCACTGGAGAGTGCGCCGCTTGGGAGCGCGGCGGCGCTCCCGCTGAGGGTTTGGATCCCATGTGGAGACTTGTTCCCGCTCACTGGCTGAGCACGGTGCAGGTGCAACACCGAGGGTTGTGATCCCGTTGCCAGTCAGTAAAAAAGACAAAAAGGAAAAAAAAAAAGAAGTACAAAGAGAAACTCAGAAACTCAACTGCTACCGGAAAAGTCCAAAGAAAAACTGAGCAGCTGCCAGTGGAGTAAACATGCTCTATTTTTGGACATGAGCTCTGCTGGCCAGCCTGCTTCACAAACTGAAGAACACACAATAGCAATAAACTAAGAAGATACATGGGTGCAAATGCACACTAACTCCACCCACACACAACTTATTTACAAGAAATGTGCTGCAGGACACCCAACCAGACCTGAGACTGGGGGTGAGGGGGCGCTGACCAAACTATTCTATTTTCCCCCACAAACTGGTTCTCCAATCTGCCTATATTTAAAGGATTAATGTCACTGTTGACAATTGTAAAATGGTACTCCATGGCATGAAGTGGCAAAATAGTTACTTAAGTTAAGAACCATGGAAAACTGGATATCCACATGTAGTAGAATAAAATTAGATCCTTATTTAACATCATATACAAAAATCAACTGAAAAATAAAGATTTAAGTGTAAGACCGGAAGCTGTAAAACTACTAGAAGAAAACATAGGAGAAAACCGTCATGACATTGGTCTTGGCAATGAATTCATGCATATAACACAAAAAGCACAGGCAACAAAAAAATAAACAAGTGGCACTACATCAAACTAAAAAGATTCTGCATAGCAAAGGAAACAATCAACAGAGTGAGGAGACAACCTACAGAATGGGAGAATATATTTGCAAATCATGTCTTATAAGGTGTTAATAGCCAGAATATATGAGAAACTCAAATAATTCAACAGTGAGAAAACAACCCCATTAAAAATGGGCAAAGGATCTAAATAGACATTTCTCAAAAGAAGACATAACAAAGACCAACAGGTAAATGAAAAAATGCTCAACATCACTAATTATCAGAGAAATGCAAATTAAAACTAAAATGAGCTATCACATTACATGTTAGAATGGATACTATCAAAAAGATGAAAGATAACAAATGTTGGACAGGATGTAGAGAAAAGGGAACCCTTGCATGCTGCTGGTGGGAATGTGAATTACTACAGCCATTATGGAAAACAGTATGAAGGTTCCTCAAAAAATTAAAAATAGAACTACCATATGATCCAACAATCACCCCACAGGGTATGTATTCAAATAAATAAAAACAGTATGTCCAAGAGATATCTACACTGCCATATTAATTACAGCATTATTCACAATAGCCAAGATATGGAATCAACTAAGTGTTCATGAACAAATGAATGAATTAAAAAAATGTGGAATAGTATTCAGCTTTAAAAATGAAGGAAATTCTGTCATTTTCAACAATATAGATGAACCTGGATGGACATTATGTTATGTGAAATAAGCCAGGCACAGAAAGTCAAATATCACATGATCTCATTCATATGTGGATCTAAAAAAGTTGAACTCATAGAAGTAAAGAGTAGAATGGTGGTTACCAGCGGCCAAGGAGAGGGGGCGTTGGGGAGATGTCAATCAAAGGATATAAAAATTCAGGGCCAGCCCGTGGCTCACTTGGGAGAGTGTGGTGCTGATAACACCTAGGCCACGGGTTTGGATCCCTATATAGGGATGGCGGGTTAGCTCACTTGGGGTAGCGTGGTGCTGAAAACACCAAGTCAAGGGTTAAGATCCCCTTACTCGTCAGCTTTAAAAAAAAAAAAAAAGATATAAAAATTCAGTTAGATAGGAGGAATAAATTCAAGAGCTCTACTGTACAACATGATGACTATAGTTAATAACAATGTACTGTATTAAGAATTGCTTAAAGAGTAGATTTTAAATGTTCTCACCACAAAAAATGGTAAGTATGTACGGTAATGCATGTTAATTAGCTTGATTTAGCCATTTCACAAAGTATACATATTTTAAAACATCATGCCATACATGATAAATATATACCATTTTTATGTCAATTAAAAGAATTCATTGGGCCGGCCCATGGCTCACTCGGTAGAGTGCGGTGCTGATAACACCAAGGCCACGGGTTCGGATCCCACATAGGGATGGCCGGTTCGCTCACTGGCTGAGCGTGGTGCTGACAACACCAAGTCAAGGGTTAAGATCCCCTTACCGGTCATCTTTTAAAAAAAAAAAAAAAAGAATTCATTTATTGGGCCGGCCCCGTGGCTCACTCGGGAGAGTGCGGTGCTGACAACACCAAGGCCACGGTTAAGATCCCCTTACCGGTCATTTTTGAAAAAAAAAAAAAAAAGAATTCATTTATTGGGCCGGCCCCG
>NW_007727918.1:11789-144924 GCF_000696425.1 Galeopterus variegatus
CAGGTTTTGTTATGCCTCCAGCTTTTTTTTTTTTTTTTTTTTTTGCTCAGCATTGCTTTGGCTATGCGTGGTCTTTTGTTATTCCATATAAATGTCTGGATAGTTCTTTCCATTTCTGAGAAAAATGTCATTGGAATTTTGATGGGGTTTGCATTGAATTTGTATATCACTTTGGGTAGTATGGACATTTTCACTATGTTGATCCTTCCAATCCAAGAGCATGGGATATCTTTCCATCTTCTTGTATCCTAAAAGAGGATTTTTATAATAAGCTGGAAAAAGTGATAAGATAATTAAGTCTGTAGATGTTAGACATCATCTTTCCTCAGGCATCCCTGTCCTTGCCCAATGGGATTTTGCACAAAGTAGCCACATGTGCAGAGATAGAGGTTATGCATGGACTTAGCAACACGGATTTCCACTGACTAAAAGTACTGCAGTGAGCCCAAGCTACTAACAGCAGAGACCAACAATGAATTCCTGATTTAGCACCATTGCAGGGAGGACAAACCAACCCTAGTAGCAGGTTAGTTACATTAGATCACTTCATCATTCAAAAGGTAAACTTTGTTCTCATTGGAATAGACTATCACCTTGGGTTTTTTATTTCGTGTTGTTTTTTTGGCAGGGAGCTGGTATAGAGATTGAGCCCTGGACCTTGGTGTTATCAGCACCATGCTCTAACTAACTGAGCTAACTGGTTAGCCCTAGACTATCACTTTGGAGGCATATTTACCTTCCCTGCCTGCAATGCTTCTTCCAAAACCACGACAACCTATGGATTTACAGAATTGCCTTAATCATAGTATTCCAAAGATTATTGCTTTCAATCAAGGAACTCATTTTAGAGCAAATAAAGCATGGTAATAAACTCATGTTCATAGAATTCACTGTTTTTACCATATTCCCCATTACCTGAAATAATTCCTAATGGAATGGTAGAATGACCTTTTGCTTTAGACAGTAAGTTATATTTTAGATTAATTAAAATTATTTTATCTTCAGTTACTCCATTTCTGACACTCTTCACTTCTTTGCCTATGTCCAAGTCTTTGACCTATACAATATTCTCTCTTTGAAGGACTTTTTGTGGGTTTGTGTGTGGCTGGCCTATATGGGGATTTAACCCTGGCCCTTGCTGTTATCAGCACCATGCTCTAACCATCTGAGCTAACTGTCCAGCCCCTTTTCTTCATTTTTTAACGATATGTTTGCTGGGTAGAAACTTCTGGGTTCTTTTTTTTTTTTTTTTTTCTTTCAGCATTTGAAAGTAGCCATGCAGCCAGACAAAGAGTTTACTCTATTGTCTTCTTTCTTGCCTTGCTGTTTTAGTCAGTTTTCTGTTTCTATAACAGAATTCCACAGACTAGGTAATTTATAAAGAAAAGAAGTTTATTTGGCTCACAGTTCTGGAGGCTAGAAAGTTCAAGAAAATGGTGATGGCATCTGGCAAGGGTATGATGGAAAGCGTCACATGTTGAGAGGATATGAGATAGAGAGAAAATGGCAGCCAAACTTGCTTTTATAAACAAACCTAGTCACTTGATAACTAATCCACTCCTCTGATGATATTACTTAATTAATGACTTAATTACCTCTTAAAGGCTCTACATCAATTAAATCTCGACATGAGTTTTGGAGGGGACCATCATCCAAACCGTAGCATTTTGTAGGGACAGCACCTCAAAGCTCATGTCCTTCTCACATACAAAATACATTCACTTCTTCCCATTAGCTCCAAAACTCTTAACTTGCTCCATTACCAACTCAAAAGTCCAAAGACTCAGCTAAATCAGATACAGGTGAGACTCAAGGCATGATTCACTCAGAGGCAAATTCTCTCCACCTGTGAGCCTGTGCGATCAAAAGTTATCTACTTCCAAAATACAGTTGTGGGACAGGCATAGTATAGATATTCTTATTTTGAAAGGGAGAAATAGGCAAGAAAAAAGGGTAACTGGTCCTGAGTAAGTCCAAACCCAACAGGGAAAACAACATTAAGTCTTAAAACTGGAGAATAATCTCCTTTGACTCTAGGTCCTGCTTCCTGGATGGGGTCAGGGATGGGCAATGTCTTTTCTGGGCTCAGTCCATGCTTTTGCTTTCTCATGTTGGAGTAGCACACTGATGGCCCTAAAGATCTGTGGTCATGGAGGTGGTCTCATTTCCACTGCTCTACTAGAGGCATTTATGTAATAGGAACTGTCTGTAGCAGCTCTGACTCCACATTTCTGTGTGGCATTGCCCTAATAAGGACTCTCTGTGGTAGCTCTGCCCCAAGGCATGTTTCTGCCTGGCTTCCAGGTGGTACATGGCATCCTTTGAAATCTAGATGGAGGAAGCCACGTCCCTATAGCTCTTGCATCCTGCATACCTGCAGACTTGATACTACATGGATGCCACCAAGGTTTATTGCCTATTCTTTCCAGAGCAGCAGGTCTAACACACCTGGGCCCATTTGAGCCACAGCTGGGGCAGCTGAGGAGTGCTTGCTGGAATGCAAGTAGCAGAGAACTGAGGTGGCTTTGGGTAAGCAAGCCTGTGGAAGGCACCCCAGGCCCGTTCCCTGAAACTATTTTGCCCTACTAGAGCTCTGGTCCTGTGACAGAAGGGGTAGACTCAAAGGTCTCTAAAATGCCTTTGGAGTCTTTCTCCCATTGTCTTTTTTTCTAAAAGATGACTGGTAAGGTGATCTTAACCCTTGTTTTGGTTTTGTCAGCACCACGCTTTCTGTAGTGAGCTAACCAGCCATCCCTATACAGGGATCCAAACCTGTGGCCTTGGTGTTATCAGCACCACACTCTCCCAAGTGAGCCATGGGCTGGCCCCCTCCCATTGTCTTAATAAAGAGTACCTGGTTCCCTTTTGTAGTGGATTGAATTATGTCCCCCCAAAACTCACTGAAGCTTGAATTGGGTCCCCTAAGTTTATGTATTAGAATCTTAGCTTCCAATGTAACTGTTAAGAGGGTGGGAAATCCTATTATGGTAATTGAAAGGCGGAGCCTTAAATATGTGATTGGACTGTAGAACCATGCCATAGTGAATGGATTAAAAATTGTGGTCAAGGGCATGGTTCTGAGGGCTTTGAAAGAAGAGGAGAGTCTGTCTTTCTTGCTCTCTCTGCTTCTGCCATCTTGCAATGTGAGATCCCTGGGTCACTGTCACTACCACCAGATAGACTTTGAACTTTCCAGCCTTAGAAACTGTAAGCGATAAAGTTCGTTTTTCTTTATAATTACCAAGTTCTGTGTATTTTGTTATAAGCAACACAAAACGGACTAATACACCTTTTATACATGGTAATCTCTTTAGCAAAGGGTCACTTGGCCACACCCTTAGTTTACTCTCCAAAACAGTCTTTTTCAGTCTTTACATGGCCAGACTGCCAATTTTCCAAATCTTTCTGCTCTGCCTCCCTTTTAATTATAAATTCTCTTATGTCATTCCTTTACTCTTGAGTCTCACTGTATATATTTAAAAGTAGCCATGAAGCAGCCTGAATGCTTTGCTGCTTAGATATTTTTTCCACCAGATATCCTAGCTCATGACTTTTAGCTTCTGCATTCCATAAAGTACTCAGGTATGAACATGATTCAGCCAAGGTCTTTGCTGCATTATAAAGGATGGCCTTACTCCAGTTTCCAATATGCTATTCCTCAGTTCCATCTGAGACTTCATCAAAATGGCTTTACTGTCCATGTTGCTTTACTGTCCATCAATATTCTGGTCCCAATCACCTAGACAATTCCCCCAAAGATTCACTCTTTCCCTGGTTTTGGGGGTTTTCTTCCAAGGTCTCACCAGAATTTCCCTTAACTCTCTGTTCACAGCAATATAGACTTTTTCTATTCTCCTCCTCCAAATTCTTCCAGCCTCTACCCATTACCCTGTCCCAAAGAGACTTCCACATTTTCAGCTATTTGTTATAGAAATAGCCCACTTTTTGGTAGCAGTTTTCTGTCTTAGTTGGTTTTATGTTGCTATAACAGAATACCATAGATTGGGTAATTTATTGTCTGGAGCCATAGAGCCCGGCTGTTGCCTAAGAGCCTACCTATCCGGAGCCATAGTGCCCGGCTGTTGCCTAAGAGCCTGCCCCTCTGGAGCCATAGAGCCTGGCTGTTGCCTAAGAGCCTGCCCCTCTGGAGCCATAGAGCCCGGCTATTGCCTCGAGGCCTCAGAGCCTTGTTTGCTGTTATCTTCTGTCCCTCCCCCTCCTGTGCCCTATGGGTGTGGGAGACTTTGCAACTTGCCATAGATAACAGGGGAATTTTCCATTTACTGGAACAACCCGCCCTGCGGTTTTCTACATCTGCTGCTCACTTCCTTATCTGCTGATTCCCTCCTGCTGGCTATATAAGCTGTGACCTTCTGGCTAATAAACGAGACTTGATCAGAATACTGTCTTGTCTCCATTTCTCGTGTCTCTTGTCCCATCCAATTCCCACTCCCCCCTCCAGGGTCTGTGTTGAATATCCCGCGGGTCGGGAAAATTTATAAACAAAAGTTTATTTGGCTCACAGTTCTGAAGGCTGGGAAGTCCAACAGCATGGTGCTCCCATCTGGTGAGGGTGTGGTAGAAGGTATCAGGTGACAAGAGCATGTGAGATAGACAGAAAATGGCAGATGAATTTGCTTTTATAAAAAACACAGTCTCACAATAAGTAACCCACTCCCACAATAATGGCATTAATCTATTCATGACAGATTAATCTATTCATAGCCCTCATGATCTAATCACCTCTTAAAGGACTCACATCAATTAAATGTCAACATGAGTTTGGAGGGGACAAACATTCAAACCATAGCATTTGCATAGTTTCTGATGACACGTTTAGTGTGACTATAATCCTTGTCCCTCTATAGGTAATGTCTTTTTCTATGGCTGCCTTCAAGATTTTTGTTTGTCTTTGGTTTACAGCTATTTGAATATGATATGCATCAATTGTGGGGTTTTAATATTTATACTGCCTGCTGTTCTCTGAGATTCTCATTTCTGATTTAGTATCTATCATTAATTTTGGAAAATTTTTTGCCATTACTTATTCAAATATTTATTCTGACTTACTCTCTCTTCTCCTTTTGGTATTCTAATTATTCAAATGTTAGACCATTTGATACTGTCTCATATCTCTTGAATATTCTGTTCTGTCTTTTCATTCATTCTTTTCTTTTTGCACTTTAGTTTGGGTAATTTCTATCAGCACCACACTCTCCTTTTTTTTTTTTTTTTAAAGATGACCGGTAAGGGGATCCCAACTGTTAACTTGGTGTTGTCTGTACCACGCTCTCCCAAGTGAGCTAACTGGCCATCCCTATTTAGGGATCCAAACTTGTGGCTTTGGTGTTATCAGCACCACACTCTCCCAAGTGAGCCACGGGCCAGCCCCTTAGTTTGGGTAATTTCTATGACTTATATTCAAGTTTACTGATTCTCTGCTTATCTGTATTGATGAGTTTATAGAAGGCATTTTTTTTCATCTCCATTACTGTTTTTAAATTTTGATCATATGGCTCTTCCCTTTGCACTGCTTCATGTAGCTTTTCCAACTGTATTCCACTGTTATTTGTAAAATCATCTCTTCTAAGCATGGAGGTGGTAGATAAGGGAGGGGGCATTCTATGATGTTCACATTGAGTATATACCTAGGAGTAAAATTGCTGGATTACATGGTAATTCTTTGTTTAACTTTTTGATAACTTTCAAACTGTTGTCTAATTTTTCACATCCTTACTATATTAGTCCATCTCTTTTACTGTAATACCTGAAACTGGATAATTTATAAGGAAACAATATTTATTGCTTATAGTTATGGAGGCCAGGGAGTCCAAAGTCCAGGGAACACATCTGATGAGGGCTTTTTGCTGGTGGCGAATCTATAGTGACACAGGTGAAAATGGTTGAGCAGGAAAGAGCACTAAGCTTCTCACTAGCTCTCCGATTTTTTTTTTTTTTTTTGGCACCTGGCCACTATGGGGATCCAAACCATTGACCCTGGCATTATAACACCACCCCCTAACCAACTGCACTAACCAGCCAGCCCAGCTCTCCTTTGAAAGCCATCAGAAAACCATGCCCATTACTCCATAATGGATCAATCCATTCTCAAGGACATAGTCCATACAATCTAATCAAATCTTTAAGACTCCACCTTTCAAATAACATAATAGGATTTCACACCCTCTTAGCACTGTCATAGTGGGGATTAAGTTTCAATGAGTTTTGGGGAGACATTTGATCTACAGCATTCTGCCTCTGCCCCCTGCATTCATGTCCTTTTCACATATGAATAATGCTAATCTCACCCCCATAGCCCCCAAATCTTAACTTGTCCTAGCACCAACTCAAAAAGCCCAAAATCTTATCTGTGAAACAAGTTATCGACTTCCAAGATACAATAATGAGAAAAGCATAAGACAGAAATTCTCATTCCAAAATGGAGAAATGAGCCAAAAGTAAGGGGTAACAGGTCCCACACAAGTCCAAAACCCAGCAGGGCAAGCATCAAATCCTTTTTTTCTTTTTCTTTAAAAAGATGACCAGTAAGGGGATCTTAACCCTTGACTTGGTGTTGTCAGCACCACGCTCTCCCAAGTGAGCTAACCAGCCATCCCTATATAGGGATCCGAACCCATGGCCTTGATGTTATTAGCACCACACTCTCCCAAGTGAGCCATGGGCCAGCTCCCAAGCATCAAATCCTAAAGCTTGAAGAATCTACCTTGCACAGGCATCCTCTGCACACTGGCGTGGGGGTTGGGCCTGTAAATCCTCGGACAGCCCCACTCTATGGCTTTCCTGGTCTCAGCCCACACTTCAGCTCTTCCAGGCTGGTGTTGCACTCTGGTAGCTCTACAATTTTGGGGTCTCCATAGTGGTGGTCCTGCTTTCATGATTCCACTAGGCATGGCCCTTGAGGGGTTCTCTGCAGCAACTCCAATCCCACATTTCCACTTGACCTTGCTCTAGCAAAGGTTCTATGTAATGTCTCTACCCCTGTGACAGATCTCTTTCTGGGTCCCTAGGCTTTTTTATACAGTCCTTGAAATTGGGGTGGAGGATCCCAAGCTTCCACAGCTCTGTCATTCCACGAACCTGCAGACTTAACACCACATGGATGCTATCAAGGCTTCTGGCTTATACCTTCTGAAGCTTCAGGTCCAGCAGCACCTGGAGCCAATTTAGTTACAGCTGGAATGCTAGAGCAGCCAGGGTGTGGGCTGTAGCATCTCAACATGGCCTTGGGCAGAGAGCCCATGGAGGCACCTTACCATTGTCACCGTAGGCCTCTGGGTCTGTGACGGGAAGGGCGGCCTTGAAGATCTCAAAAATGCCTTCAAGGTCTTTTTTCCTTGACCTTGATAATTCCTTCCTTCTGAAATAATCTCCTTAGCAAACAGTCACTGGGCTACACCCTTGGTTTCCTCTCTCAAACAGACTTTCTCACTCTTTATGGGGCCAGGCTGAGAGTTTTCCAATTTTTTACTCTCTGCTTCTCCTTAATTATAAATTCTGCCTTTACATCATGGCTTTTCTGCCATAATTCAGCATAAGCTGTTGCATGTAGCCAACTAGCTTCCTGAATGCTTTGCTGCTTAGAAATTTCTTCTGCCTGGGCCGGCCCGGTGGCGCACTGCTACAGTGCGCCGCTTGGGAGTGCGGTGGCGCTCCCGCCGAGGGTTCGGATCCCACATACAGACTGGTTCCCGCTCACTGGCTGAGCAAGGTGCGGGCCCAACACCGAGGGTTGCGATCCCGTTGCCGGTCCCGGTCTGGTACGGGCGCGACACTGAGGGTTGCGATCTGTTGCCGGACACGAAAAAAGACAAAAAGGAAAAAAAATACCCTGGGTCAGCACCTTTAATTCCCACATTCATACAACTTTTGGGGATGAACAGAATGAGGCCAAGTTCCTTGCAACTCTATAGCAAGGGTGATTCTTGCACCCATTTCTGATGAGCTCTTCCTTATTTCTATCTGAGACCTACTCAACAAGGCCTTTACTGTCCGTATTTCTATCAGCATTCTGGTCACTACCACTTAACCAGTTTCTAAGATGTTCCAAACTTTCCCCGGTTTTCTTGTCTTCTAAACTCTCACCAGAATCTAGGCTTTTTCAAATTCTTCTAGCCTCTGTCTAATACCCAGTTCCAAAGCCTCTACCATGTTTTCAAGTATTTATTAAAAGCAAAACCCCACTTCTCTGGTATCAGTATTCTGTGTTGCTTATAACAATATGAAACTGGGTGATTGACAAGGAAACAATATTTATTGCTTACAGTTTTGGAGGCCAAAAAGTCCAAAGTCAAGGAAACACGTCTGGTGAGGGCCTTTTCCTGGTGGTGACTCTACAGTGACACAGAGTATCACATAGTGAAAACAGCTAAGCAAGAGAGAGCTTTAAGCTTCTTACTAGCTCTCCTTTTAAAGACATCAGAACCACACCCATTACTCCATGAATGGATTAATCCATTCATAAGGAAATAGTCCTCACAATCTAATCACCTCTTCAAAGTCTTCAATTATCATAATAGGATTTCCTATGCTCTTAACTCTGTCACAGTAGAGATTAAATTTCAATGAGTTTTGGGGAGACATTCAATTCACAGCACTTACCAATACTTATTCCCCCCCCCCTTTTTAGATGATGATGTAAAGTGGTATGTCATTGTGATTTTGATTCGCATTTTCCTAAAGACTGATCACGTTGAGTATCTTTTTATGTGATTATTGCCCATTTGTATATCTTCTCTGGAAATATGTTCTTTTCCATTTTTATTTATTTTTATTTTATTTTATTTTTATACCCTACCTAATGTATTTCTTTTTTTAAGGTAACTATGTAATAGTCATATTTTTTATTTTAATGGTCACAGTGCATTCCACAGGATGTATGTAGCAGGATTTTCTTGGTTCTATGAAAAGGCTTTTATGTTGGTTCCATTTCTTAACTATTACAAATACTGCTGCAATCAACAACTTTTTTTGTGTTTTCATTGTTGTTGTTGTGGTGGTGTTGGTTTTTTTTTTTAACTTTTAAATTAATTAATTTATTCATTTAAAGAAAATGTAATTATATTAATATTATTTTTTACATTCTAGGATGTTTTTGCAGAGCAGTTGGGAGGGAGGGGGAGAAGGGAAAGGGGAAGCAAATGGGATGGAAGAAGAGGAAGGAGGAGGAGAAGGATCGAGGCCTGTGGCATCCCCCTCACTCCCACAGGGGAGACTTGGGGAGCTTCCAGTGGTGGCTTGGTCATTGCTGGACTGGGTGCTGATGTCAGAAGGGTGTGGCAAAAGCCCTTGACCCCACTGTCCCAGCTTAGGAATCCGGGACCCTTCTTGCTGCATCTTGGTGGTCATTACTGGGCTCATTGCATGTATTGGGGGGGCATGCCCAAGGCCCGAGGCTCCCCACCGCCCCAGGTCAGGAGAGACTGGGGTGCTTCCCACAGCAGCTGTGGGTGTCCGGGGTGTGTGGCCGAGGCCCTTGGCCCCTCACTGTCCTGGGTTGGGAGAGCCCAGGGTACTTCCTGCAATGGCTCA
Source organism: Galeopterus variegatus (assembly GCF_000696425.1). Lineage (NCBI taxonomy): Eukaryota > Metazoa > Chordata > Mammalia > Dermoptera > Cynocephalidae > Galeopterus > Galeopterus variegatus. The sequence goes on from NW_007727918.1 coordinate 21,339, forward strand.
GTGGTCACTGCTGGGCTAGCTGCATGTGTCAGGGGGCCATAGCCAAGGCCCTCGGCTCCTCAGCACTCCAGGTCGGGAGAGCCCGGGGTGCTTGCTGTGGTGGCTCAGTGGTCACAGCTGGGTAGGCTGGCTGCATGTGTTGGGAGCATGGCCAAGTCCCAAGGCCCCCACTGCCCCAGCTTGGGAAGCCTGGGGCACTTCCTGTGATGGCTCATTGGTTGTTGCTGGGCTGGCTGCGTGTGTTGGGGGGAGCATGGCCGGTGCCCGAGGCCCCCCACCACCCTGGCTGGGAGAGCCTGGAGCACTTCCTGTGGCAGCTCACCAGTCATGCTAGGCTGGCTGTGCATGTTGGGAGGCGTGGCTGAGGCCCTCATCCACCACCCTTGGGACTGATTGCAGGTGTTGGGAGGTATTGCTAAGGCCTCTGGCCCTTCCCACTTTCTAGCTTGGTAGCCCAGGGGACTTCCGGTCCTTGTAGGTGTTATAGGTGTTCTTTGGTAAAATGAGACCTTTATTAGTTAATATGAAACTTCCTCTCTGGTTGTGAGTACTTTGTTTCTTCTTTGGTTTATGTGTTGGATTTAAACTCTGCACTGGAACTAATTTGTTGTCATTTGCTTACTTCTAAAATGGGGGAACTGCCTATGGGGATGAGTACTTTAGCTCTGTGGTTGAGCTAAATTGCTGCTTTGCTGCTGATTCCCTAGGGAAGGTTTTATGTGCAGTTCAGGTTTTAATGGTTGACTTTATAAGCACTTCTGGCTTTTGAGAGATCCAGTGTACCTGGGTTGTGTAGAAACTCTGGTCTGAGCCTGGGTCTTTTCATCAAACTGCACCCCATGCAATTCTATATTCCTGACATTCTCAGTCTCCTCTGAGTAGTCCTTTGCTGAATGGGGTGCAGATCAGCTGTTTTTGCTGTGTCCCAGTGTTTTCTCAGTGGGTCTGTCTCCCCCACTACCCATACTGCAAACACTTCCCATGGGATGGGCTGTGCACCTGTCCCTTGCAATGACGCACTGGCCTCAAGTGGCTCCTTTTTTTCAGTTGTTCTGGCTCCTCACTCATATGTGAGTCCACAGTAACCCAGTTAGTGGTCTTGCTGGCCTAGGGGCCACCATGGCCCTCTTCTCTCCTGCCACCTCCCAGCAACTTCATATGAAGAGCACAGCTGCGGCTTTTGTTGGCTCCTGCTCTGTGCACTCAGCAGCTTCAGCTTGGACATGGCTGGGGCTCAAAACAATCAGAGCAGTTTTTTCTTTCCTTCATCATGGCTTTTCCCACCTTCATACACTCTGTAAGTCTCTCCTCTTCTTCCCCTGAGCTCTAGTGGAGCCAGCTTAGCTGTCATTTTTTATGTTTGTAAATTAGTTGATTCATGGGATAGAGTGACACTGGGGACCGTCTATTCTGCCGTCTTGACTGGAAGTCCCTATTTATTTATTTATTTTTAATTTATTAATATATACTGTAATTGATTTTTGTGTCCCTGTACCAATTCCTCTTTTCCTCTCTCCCTCTATACTCCCCTTCTCCCCCCTTCATCATCATGTCTGTTCACTAATCTTAACAAATTCAAGGAATTATTGTGATTGTTGTCTTCTTTTTTTTCCCTCCCATTTGTTTGTATATTTATTTATATTTATTAGTTCCCGCAAATAAGTGAGAGTATGTGGTATTTCTCTCTCTGTGCCTGGCTCATTTCACTTAATATACTTTTCTCTAAGTCCATCCATGTTGCTGCAAATGGTAGTATTTCACTTTATTTTTTTATAGCAGAGTAGTATTCCATCGTATAGATATAACACATTTTCCTTATCCACTCATCTGATGATGGGCATTTAAGCATGTTCCAACTCCTGGCTATCGTAAATAGAGCTGTGATAAACTTGGGATTACAGGTATCCCTTTGACATAATGATTTCCATTCCTCTGGGTATACACCCAGCAATGAAATAGCTGAGTAATATGGTAGATCCACCTGTAATTGTTTGAGGAACCCCCATACCATTTTCCATAAAGGCAGAACCATTTTGCAGTCCCACCAACAGTGTACGAGGATTCCTTTTTCTCTACATTCTTGCCAGCATTTGTCATTCTCAGTCTTTTGGATATTAGCCATCCTAACTGGAATGAGACAGTATCTCAAAATGGTTTTGATTTGCATTTCCTAAATGCTTAGTGGGAACAGAACCCTTGATCTTGAAAAAGTTTTTAATTTTAATAAAGTCCAATTTATCTATTTTATCTTTTTGTTGCCTGTGCTTTTGATATCATATCTAAAAAAATCATTGCCATATCCAATATCTTCAAGATTTTCCCTTATGTTTTCTTTTAAGTGTTTTATAGTTTTAGCTCTTAAGTGTAGGTCATGATCCATTTTGAGTTAATTCTTATATATGGTTTAAGGTAAGGGTCCGATTTTATTCTTTTGCTTGCTAATATTTAGTTTTTCCAATACCATTTTTTGAAAAGACTGTCCTTTCTGCATTGAATTGTCTTTGGGCTCTGTTGTGTGTGGGTTCTCCATTCTATTCTATTGGACTACATGTCTAGTCTTAGACCAGTACCACACAGTTTTGATTTCTGTAACTTTTCAAGTTTTGAAAACAGGAAGTGTGAGTACTGCAAGTTTGTTTTTCTTTTTCAAGACTGTTTTCACCATTTAGGGTACCTTGAGATTTCATATGAATTTTAGGATGAGTTTTTTCTATATCTGCAGATTACCTGATTGGGCTTTTCATATGGATTGCCTTGAATCTGTAGATTACTTTGTGTAGTATTGTCATCTTCACAACATTAAGATTTCCAACCCATGAACATGGTGTGACTTTTCATTTATTTATGTCTTAATTAATTTCTTTCAGCAATGTTTTATAAGATTCAATGTAAAAGTCTTCTACCTCCCTGGCGAAACTTATTCTTAAGTATTGTATTCTCTTTGATGCTATTGTAAATCTCTTTTCTTTTTTAAGTAACATTTTGTTGCTTTTTGCCATGGGTGCAATGTCAAAGAAATATACTTTCTTCAAATTTACCCACTTTATTCCATCTTGCATATTTATATTTGACTAGCATATTACCTGTGACTACACCTATATCAGTATTAAAAAGGCTGGCTGTCGGGCCTTAAAGACTAACGCCACCTTAAGTGATATTACAAGCGGTGCCATTATGGGCCCACAAGGGCATATTAACGTGGCAGCCTAAGATGGTGCCGGGAGGAAGTAGGGTGGGAGTGTCTGCGGGAACCTTGCCTTAGCCCTTATTGGGCAAATACGTGCTTCCACGCTCATGAACACTGCGTGATTGCAATAGCTAGGCATTGAGACAGGATGCTTGCCCTTGACCTTTAAGCTGATAGGATTATGTTAAAACCTCCCCTCCCCATCTGCCTATAAAAGCAAGTGCTTGTGTGATAATAAACGGAACTGCTTGACAGAACCCCTGCCGCGTCTGAGTGTCCTTTAACCAGGCTGGTTGGGGCTGGCGGCTGTGCTCACCTCTCTTCAAGGCTCTCTTCCCCATCTCCTTCCAAAGGGGAACAGAGGGAAAGAGGAATCTGGGCCATTCGCTCGCCCACCAAAAGGAACGAGGCTAGGGCTGTTCGGGTTGGCCGGTGGTGGACCTGACAGAGTGGTGTCCCATGTGAGGTGTTTTTTAAAACTCGTGGGTGAAAGGTGAACGAGTGAGGCCCCCAGCTGCTCGGTCCTGAAAGAAGGTCGACGAAGGGTGATCAACCAATGGAGTGGCCCCCGCAACCACGGTAGTCGCCGTGAAGTAATCCGCCTGCGTGTCAGGGTGAGTACCATAACAGGGGGAAGTCCCTGCACTTCTCTGCCCTGTTGCTCCCTTTGTCCCTTCCTCACGGGGCAACATGGGAGGCGTGTGTGGAAAGAGTGATGAGACAGCCTACAAGGCTCTAAAGTACATGTTAAAAGGCAGAGGCCTAGAAATATCTGACTCCACAGCCACCAATGCCTGGCGTCATGTGGTGAAGGTGGCCCCTTGGGCACCTTTGTCCAACTTGTTCTCATATGAGACTTGGGACTGGGTTCAGACCCTGGCCAGAAAGAATAAGATTAGTCACGGGCTAGACCCCCCTTAGGGTTCTACCTAACCATCTGTGCCCTAAAGCTTTGCTTCCGTCCTGAGCATCAGGAAGGGGCAGAAAGGGATTGGGCACAGTTCGATGAGGAGAGAAAAAAGGAAACAAAGCTGCCAACGCAAGGCCCTGAGCCACTGAGTGATACCTATGCCCCTACTCTGTACCCTCCTCTCCCGGCATACTCATCCCGCCAAAGTTTAGCAGAAGGAGAGAAAGCGGCACCTGAAGAAGTGGAGGAGGCTAGCCCACCTTTAAAAACATCCCCGGCACAGCTGCAGGTTTTTTCTGTCATGGCTTGCTGGGAACCCCCAGCCTTCTGCAGCCCGTGGAGGGGAAGTGGACCCTCAGGCCTATCCAGTCAACGTTGTAAAAGAACTAAAAAAGGCTGTTGCCGAGGCCAGGACTTTATCCTCAGACTTGCAGGCTCAGACACAAAACTTAAACGAAGCCTTCAAAGCGTTTACCGCCCTGATCCCCTCAGGAAACAATACTTCCCCACCCTTCAAGGGACAATGTTTTGGTTGCGGAAGACAAGGTCATTTTAAAAGCCAATGTCCCAAGGCTAAAGGCAAACCCCCCCCCACCACACCATGCCCCTGATGTAAAAAAGGATTACATTGGAAAAAGGACTGTAGGTCCAAATTTGACAAAGCCCCCAGTGGAAATAGGCTGGCCGCTTGGTACCCTTTGGAAGCTCATGAACTCAAAGAGCTGAAAAAGGCTGTTGCAGAGGATGGGCCCAATTCCCCATGGGCAGAAACCATCCTCCAGGGCTTGGCGCACCAACCTTTCACAACCCAAGATTGGAAAATGCTCTGTAAGGCTGTCCTCCCCCAAACTTGTTTATCAAGTTCTGCGCCTTCTTTGAAGAAGAGTGCCATGTGCAGGCAGAGATAAACCAAGCAGCCAATCCACCCATCCCTATCAGCTTCGGCATGCTGTCTGGAACAGCAGATCAGTTTAGTACTGTAATCCAACAGGCTGCTATCCCAGCCCCCTACCAGGACCAGGTTAGGGCAACAGTGTTAGCCGCATGGAAAAAGTTGGCTGAAAGGCCCAGTGAGCCCGCAATGGCTGGGGTCACCCAGCGACCCTCTGAGGACCTGCCCTCTTTCATAGTTTGGGTGGAACAGAGCATACAGAGAAAGTTTCCCCCAGGTCCTCTCTGGGACCAGTTTGTAAAAATGCTAGTGAGGGATGGCATGACTGCCAACCACAAGCTTGCCTGTGCTGGGCTCAAAGATCGTTCTATGGAAAAGTGGGTCATTGCCAGTAGAGACGTTGGAAGCTACCAACAACAAACCAGGGCCTTAACTTCCGCTCTACAAGCTGAAGCGGAAACCCTTGCAGGTGCTATGACCCAGGCTCTTAGTGTCAGGATCCCTAAGGAGAGCCCCAGCCAACCCTCCCATAGGGGTCAATGTTATGGCTGTGGGGAACAAGGTCATTTCAAAAGGGACTGTCCCAACCGGAAAAATAAAAACCTTCCCTCTATGCCATGCCCTAGGTGCGGTAAGGGGCTTCATTGGAAGTGTGAGTGCCGGTCTAAGTTTGACAAGGACAGAAAAGCCTTTAAACTAGAGGAGGGGCAAGCCATTGTTGAACGGTATCACCAATGCTTAAAAAAAATCAATTATTAAAACAAAAACGGGGAGTCACCAGCCCTCATCAGCAGTTGGGACAGGCACTCCTAACTTTAAACATCCTAAATTTTTCCAAAAATGAACTCCTGTCTGCCTTCCAGAAACACTGGTCAGCTCAACCACCGTGCCCAGAAGTCCAAGTGTGGTGGAAAGACCCCTTAACAGGCCAGAGGAGGGGCCCTGACCCGTTGCTAACTATGGGTCGAGGGTTTGGTTGTGTCTTCCCCCTCAGTGAGTCAACCCCTATATGGGTCCCAGCCAAAAATCTCAAGTTCTTGCCAGACACCCAGGGTACTGAGGACCCTGAGGAGTTTATTGTTTGTATGTTTCAGACTGCATTATGAACCCTTTGTGGATGCTCCAAGTGGCCGCCCTCCTCGGGTCAACAAGGTCAAGGGCCTCTGCCACCAGGGGAGGTCCCCACGAGCCAGCCAACCAAACCTGGGAGGTCATACAAGCCGCTACAGAACCTCTGTATCTGCAGATTGGATCTGCTATTTCTACAACAAGGAGGGCTATGTGCTGTTCTCAAAGAAGAGTGTTGCTTCTATGCCGACCACTCTGGAGTGGTCAAAGATTCCCTAGCTAAGCTTAGAGAAGGGCTAGAAGAGCGTAAAAAAAGAGCAAGAAGCCAATAGTAATTGGTTCCAAAGCTGGCTTTCAAGTTCCCTGTGGCTCACCGCCCTGCTGTCCTCCCTGGTGGGCCCCCTAGCCATTTTCCTTGTCTTAATCATCTTGGGGCCTTATGCCATTCACCAGGTTGTGTCCCTTATAAAGCACAACACCACTTCTCTCGTAATGCTCACCCAGGTGGTAGAGGAGGTGGCCCATAATGAAAGCCCGTTTGGCCCCCTTCTCTCTATTTTTCTCTCTCATGCTGTCTTGTCCTTCTGATTTGTACCTTGGGATGATGCGGCATGAAGGCCTTCACCAGTTACAGGCCCCTTAACCTTGGACTTCCCAGCCTCCAGAATCGGAGGAAATAAATCTTTATTCTTTATAAATTATCCAGTCTCAGATATTCTGTTATGGCTGCACAAAATGGACTAAGAAACAGGGATTTCAGTTGACTTGTTCTGTTCAGAATTTGATGAGATTACCTTTCTTCATTACCCTGTTTTGATCAGCGATTAACTTTCCATTAAATAAAAATTGTCTAATATCATTTTCACAGGTTTTATGTGGTTCATGTTAAACAGAAATCTACTCAATTTTTTTTTGGCAGCTCGCTGGCACAGGGATCTGAACCCTCGACTCTGGTGTTATCAGCACCATGCTCTAACCAAGTGAGCTAAATGGCCAGGCAGAAGTCTACTCACTTTTATTCTTTCCAGCTTTTAAATAATTTAAGCAGAACTTCTGTGAAGATCTTCTATTTTCCTTCTAGTCTTTTTCTTTTCTGAGGCCCACATTTCTTTCTCAGACTTAGCTGGTACATATTATTTATATTCTAAAAGATTAGAAAGAAACAACAAAATGTAATTGTTTTCATGTATTAGTACATTTCTGTTGCTTATAACAAAATACCTGGAACTGGGTAATTTATAAAGAAAATAAAATGTATTGCTTACAGTTTCGGAGGCTGGGAAATTCAAAATCCAGGGAACACATCTGCTGAAGGCTTTCTTTAGTGATGATTTCAGTGAAGGCAGGGTATGACACTGGGAAAATAGCAGAGCAGAGAGAGGCTAACCTCCTCATTCACTCTCATTTTAATGCCTTACAGAACCACACCCATGACCACCATTCTTAATCCATTCACTAGGCATGGTCCTCAGAATCTAATCACCTCTTCAAAGCCCCACCTTGTGGGCCAGCCCGGTGGCGCACTTGGTAGAGTGCAGCGCTTGGGAGCGCAGAGGCACTCCCGCCGAGGGTTTGGATCCCATATAGAGACCAGTCCGCTCACTGGTTGAGCGCGGTGCGGGCACGACACCGAGGGTTGCGATCCCGTTACCAGTCACGAAAAAAGACAAAAAAGGAAAAAAAAGAAAAAAAAAAAAGCCCCACCTTGCAATTACCATAATAGGATTTCTCAACCTCTTAACAGTCACAGAGGGATTAAGTTTTGGGGGACATTCAACCCAAGGCACATAGTATATCAAATTTGAATATATTTTACCAGAAAAATAAATTAAACATAAAATATCACAATTTAAATTACTTAACTTATATGTCTTTTAAAACTTTTTTTCTTCTATGTTATTCAAAATAATATAATTAAGTGGGAAAATATAAATTATAAGTAATATTAATCTATTAAATATAGCTGAACAATGTTTTTAAAATTTAATGGTCTTATGAAATATTTTTATTAAAATAGAATTACTTACAATTCTATAACTCAATGCTATTTAGTTGCCAATTTAAAAACTAAATATCTTATTACATATACATTACATCAACATTTATATGTATGGTATACAAATATGAGTAATATGAATTAATATTTCAAAATTTTTTCCAGCAGCCATATACAAATGTTGGGCATACTGGAATAACTTCTGAGTACCTACAGAACCACAAACTGGAAAATGCACAAAGCAAGAAAATGTATGCTTGAGATTACTGGCAAGTGACTTTGCTATGCAAACATTTTTTTCTTTCTTTTTTTGTTATGCAAAATCCTATTGTATCTGGGCTAATCAAGAGGAAGGATCTGAGAAATTAATTTACCTTTTTCCTTACCCAAGTCATTTTGCTGCTCAAATCTTTACATACTCTGAAGCTGTGCATCTCAACGTACTGACCTTCACAGCATTCTGATAGCTGCCTTTTGTTTTGAGAACATAGGACAAGAAATATGAAGCATTCCCCTGGGGATTGTATATAAGAGAATAATATTGGAAGAGCAGATGTTTAAGGTCACAGTTCCCATGATGATAAGGCTGAGTGTCAGATTCTGAGCAAACAAAGGTGTCCATGTGTTCTTTTACGTGTGTGTGTGTATATGTATTTACAATATGTAGGGGCCCTTTAAGATGTGGGGACTAAGGGCTGAGCCCGTGGCACACTCGGGAGAGTGCACCGCGGGTTTGGATCCTATATAGGGATGGCCGGTGCGCTCACTGGCTGAGCGCGGTGCGGCCGGTCTCAAAAAGGACAAAAAAAAAAAAAAAAAAAAAAGATGTGGAGACTAAGCCTGAGGCCCCTCTTATCCAGATATAATAGCAATACCAATTCTATCTTTCTCAGTGAGTGCTATTTAAGTATCTTCTAATAGAAATCATTTTACCTATTTAGGTAGCCTATCTATGTTGGAAGATGGTTATGATGGCCTTTCCCTTCTCTGATGACTTCTTGTGTTAGTTTTTGCATGGTTACTACTATGGCTACTGCCAGGCTAATGTCTGGAATCCCGTCGACATTGCCAATTGTAGCACTCTTAATCCTGTTCCTGACTCCAATTGAAAACCTAGGCGACCACGCCAATTGTCAGGCTCGTTTACCTGCTGGTAATCCTGCACTGACTGGGCCGATTGTTGAGCTAGGGCTGGGTCTGGAGCTTCCAGACCCCTCCAGCCCATTCACAGATGGGGTCACAAACCCTCCATACACCAGGCTGGGTCACCAGACCCCTCACATACCAGGCTGTGTCACCAGACCCCTTCACACAGGTCTGTGAGCTAGGTAACTGGCCAAAAGGTCCTTGGAACCATAGGTTGGAAAGCTGCGCTAGGCGGACGCTGAAGGCCAACGCCCACCCACCTGCTTCACTAAAACTCCTCTCTCTCTCTCTCTGAATGCAAGAATAGCAACAAAGCTAAAAAGATACATTGGTGCACATGCGCACTAACTCCACATACACACACACACACACACACACACACTTTGCTTACAAAGGATGTGCTAAAACAACACCCAAGTGGACTGGAGGCGAGGGCCCTGACCAAACTGTTCTATTTTCCCAACAGTCTTCTATTACTGAGTAACAAATTGCTACAAACTTAGTAACAAAACAATACACATTTACTATCTCAAAGTTCCTGTGAGTCAGGATTTTGGGCCTGACTTCGCTGCATCCTCTGCTTAGGGTCTCACAGAGGCTGCAATAAAGGTGTTAGCTGGGTTGTATTTTCATCTGAGGGCTTGGTAAATAATCTGCTTCCAAACTCCTTCAGTTCATTGGCAGAGTTTATTTCCTCATGACAATCTGACAAGGAGCCTGCTTTCCGGTCCTAGAGGTTACCCAAAGAGCCTACAGGCCTCCTGAAGTACCTTTCCACTACATGTTGTAGGCTTCTTCAGCATGGCTTCTTTCCTTATCAAGGCAGCAAGGAAAATCTCTCTCATCAGGGAGAGTCTAGTTCCTTTTTAAAAAGCTTTTACCAGATTAATTCGGGTCCACTCAAGTAATCTCCTTTAGTTAACCTAAAAGCAATTTATTTAGGATCTTAATTACATCAGCAAAAATAATTCACTTTTGCCACATTCTATTGACTCAAAGCAAGTCACAGGTTCTGCCCACACTCAGGGGAGAGGATTATACAGAATGTGAACACCAATGGGCGAAGATCATGGGGTTTTACCTTAGAATTTCGATTAGCACACTTCCTGTTCTTTTTTTTTTTTTTTCCAGATTTAGTTGATTCCATTTTTATTGTGGGTCAAGTCTTAGGTCAGCATCACTAGCCATTCCATCTGCCATCCTGTGTGAGCAACGTCCATAGGAATTCTAAATTTAGTTCAAGTGATCAGGATCAAGAAGAAAAATAAGCCCTCAGCCACATCACCCTTCCTACTGTATCTACGCTTAATAGTCACTGAACATCCTCCATGTGTAACGGTTTCGTGCAGGACACCTAAGGCTCTGGTAGGAATAACTTATCTGTCTAAAGCTTTTTTCCTCCCCATAAAAGAAGAAAGCCGGCTTTAGAAAGAGATGTGGAATTGAAGAATGTTCCAGGGAGCTGCGTTTTAAAGACTAATCACAAACTTGTTACTTCTCCAAGGTTATGAATCCAGTCCTTGAACCACTACATGTTTTTCATACATTTGAAATTGTTTCTAGAACTCCAGAACGTCTGTCATGCCCTGAGCACTCAGCAAGTCTCCTGACAACAGACATCAGACCCTAACAAATCACAGGCCTTTCTCTAGAAGTCCCCAGACTGGGCATTCTCAGAAGGCTGGAGGTTTGTGCCCAGTTGGCACATGTGACTGAAAGCCTGTGTGAGGAAAACCCTGCTGGTGTTGATCTCCATCAAGGTCAAGTTATGCAGTTCGGCATGTACCTCCTCCTGTCTCACAGAGCTGTGAGTAGATCCCTGGAGTATGGCTCTGCGAGTGTCCCACATATCCTTGATCAGAGTCCAGATTTCATCTGCTTTGAGGGTGTTGTCTGAAGCATGATTGAAGAGGAGTTCGGTAAGTTCCATGTAGTAAGGGCGAGGCACTGGGCTAAAAGTTTCTTCCTTTCATTCATGATCCCTCATTTCTTCCAACTTTTCTATGTCCATCCACTCTGGAGGGAGCAACCGACACTTCTGTCTTTATTTCAGGTTAATTTTCAACCACAGAGGTACTTCCACTGGTAAATCAGCGTTAAAAGGTCTCCGGGCCCCTCCCCCTCCATGAGGTAGATCGTGTCTAGACTTAATTTAGGGATAATGGTAACCAGCGCCTCCTTGGCCAGAAAGTCCACCTCCGACGTGCTCACGGGGGCGCGAGCGGCTGGCCCAGGACTCGCCGTCCCCTCAGGCCCCTCAGCGTCCAGAAGGAGGCCTGGCGGCCGCCGCTTTCCCGCCACAGCGCGGGGCTCGCTCCGGGCCGGAAGTCAGCTTCCCTGTTCCTAAGAGCTGTTTCTGGACTTTTCTCAGGTTTGCCAGCTCAACACCTCAGTAAGCTTCTCTGCAAATTGGAGGCCAATCATAAAAATTATCAGGTTGTTCTACCTGTCAGCCGCCTACAAATAAAAGTAAAAATAATTATCGGATTGTGGTTGTATTTTTTAATGGAAGTGTGGGAAATGCAGTCAGAAATTGTTCAAGCTGAGCTACCTCTGTATTATTACTACTCCTACAAGTACTAACACTACTACCATACTACAAGCATGCTAACTCTTAGCTAATACTTATTGAGGTATTACTATATATCCAGTACTGCCCTAAGTATTTTACCATAATTTAATCTTCATAATAACCTTACGAGATTGGGGCTATTTTTATCAGGTCCATTTTATAGATTGGGAAGCATTTACATAGAGAATTTCAGAACATTAAGCAAGTAAGAAGCAGATACAGAATTCCAATTCAGGTAGTAAGTCTTCAAAGCCTGAAAGCATTAGATTATCTTTCTCTTATAGTACTTAGAAACTTCAGTTTTTCTCTTTAGCTGTTCCTTTTTTGAGTTTATGCTGTTTTTCAAACGTTCGGTTTTCTTGTTCAATTGCTACAACTGAAATTTATTGATTTATATTTATTTTTAGTTTGGTTTTTTTTTTTCTGTGAGAGAGTTTCTATGATTCTGCTTTACTCCAGCATTTTTTCCTAGAAGAATGATATTCACCTTGTATATGCCAATAAGGCCATAATGGTGGATAAAATATGGAGATATTTCTGTACTGAGTAGCTGCCCCACCCCTGAACATCCCTCCTACTAACCAGTCTGCCTCAGTCCCTAGCTAAGAAACCTCTGGACCTCTTCAAAATCCTACAACAAAAGGGTTAACATCCAACAAAGTAGGGGGTCATTAAGCCTGCTTCTTTTCTTTTTTTTTTTTTTTTTTGGTGGCTGGCTGGTATGGGGAGGTCTGAAGCCTGCTTCCTTCCTTTTTGATTGAACAGTGCCTGGTGCCATAGGGTTCGATAAATATTCTGAATATCATCCTACCAAGAAAGAGAAGTCAAGCCTTTTTTATTCTTCAGTGTCTTTGCATTTTTTAAAATTTAACTTGAATTCTCTTTCTCTTGTGGTCTGACAGCCACTTTATGTTCTACATCATGAGTCAGGTCAAGCATCACCTCCTTTGTGAACTTTTCCCACACACTATAAGGAAAATTTAGGTCCTCTTGTTTTATATTTCTGTTATACTTAATACATACCTCCATGATATTAACGATCTCATAATGTTTATCTGTATATATGACTCCCCAGTAGAGGCAGTGTCATTTCCTCTGGGTTTCTTCAGTGCCAAGAATAGTGTGTGAGTACATTATAAATATTGTACTTGTTGAATGAATCAACCAATAATTGGTTAGATTAACCAGCATGTACTGTGGCTGAAGAGATTGTAAATATGTGGTTGAGGATATTTGGGGAGATTCAAATCCAATAAAACAGTCTTGTTGGAGTCTCTGGGAGGCGAGTCTAGCATTTGAACATACTGAAGAAAATTGATAAATCAGTGGGTTACTGTTGAATTATTTTTCCCTTTCCCTTTGAGAATAGACCATTGTAAAGATGGTTCCTCTTTGTTTATAGAAGACATACAAACAAACTTAATACACTCTATTATTCTTCCCATTTATCTTATTCTTATACAGTGGAACTTTTAATATCAATATTAATATTTGTAACTTATTGAGCATTTACTTAAAATTGAGCATCTATGTACTAAATAAATTATAATAAATAATTATAATGAAGCATGTATAATTTATTGAGCACCTTTGTACTATGTTCTGTGCTAAGTACTTCACAAAGTTTAGCTTTAAGCAAACACAAATCTAACTGTGTTTTTTCCTGACTCAGAACCTTTTAAGTGATTCCTCATTGCTCTCACAATAAAGTCCAGCTTTTAGGCAAGAAATTTATTAAATCAGTTCTTATATTAAAGATGATGTCTTCTAGGTAGGCTTTTCTGATTCTCCAAGTCTGGATTAGGTGATACTCCCAAAAGTCATCCTGTATTTCAAGTAAATTGAAAGGCCCAAGGTATGAAAATAAGTATTAATGACTCTTTGCTAATTTCTTATTACTGTACTTACAAAAATTTCCTGTTTACTTTTCTGTCTCCTCCATGGAGTATAGATTTCTTGAGGACAGGCATCTAAACATAGCTGTGGAACACAGTGATTGCTAAATAAATATTGAATACATTAATTTAAGGGACAAATTACATAAAAAACAAAAACCAAACCTTATGATCTAATAGTTTTCAGGCTCTTCCTGCTTTGCAAAACACATTTACGTTTATCCTATCATTTAGTTCTTTCAACCGAGTTGAACTACAGTCATTATCCCCATTTTAGAGATGAGGAAACTGAGTAACACACATTTCAAGGAACAGGCAAGTAAGCCCCAGACTTCCCAACCAATAGGGTAGTGACTTCTCCACTATGTCCTATGGACTTCATTAAGGGATGACTGTCAACATAAAATTAAACGGGGTGGGTACAACCTCTAGTGGGAGGGTACAAATGGAGGTGCTTGCTCTGTTATAGAACAACTGAAAGAAAAGATGTGTTTTCTTCATGCCCTTCTTATTAATACAGTTCAAAGTACATTTTGTGAATTTTAAAAATAAATGAATACATGGACATACTCCTGTCTTTTTTGAAAATTTTTCCTTCTGCTCTTTAACTCTCACCTACTTATTTCATTTCTTCTTTTCCAAGCCTCATAGAGGGCGCTCACAAAGGACTACTCGCTGACTGTGGAAGCTCCACTCAAAACACACCTTCACGCTGCAACCGAGAGGCGCAGCGCCACCACCTCAGACTTTCTCTATTCCACGCAGGAGGCGGGGCCAATGTCCCTCATTCAAATAAAAAACCAGGAGATTTGCATGGGGAATGGCTAGTACGTGAGCTCATTGGCTGATAGCGCAGTGGGCGTGGTATATATTACGACCACCAAGCCCCGCCCACATTAATTTGCATAACGGCCTCGGCGCGTGCAAGGGAGAAGCGGGTTTGTTTTTGAATCTGCGGAGGCGGCGGCGGTGGCAGCGGCGCCGGGGCGACTGAAGTGCGCCAGACTGAGGAGGCAGCGTCGGGGACGGCTGCGCGGGACGGCTCTGTAGGAAGGAACTTGGTTCCCCCTCCCTCATCTCCCGCCCCGAAAGGTATATGCGAATCCTAGGGGCTGTTATAACCACATTTTCTTAAATTACTATTGTATTTCTGAAGAGTGAAGACCGCATTATGGCGGCTGCGGGAGTTGTGTTTGCGCCTGCGCGTTTGTGGAGCTGCGGGCGGGCGCTGCATGGGAGCACGTGATCTTGCGGGGTCGGGCTCTAGCTGCAGCTGTGCAGCGGGCTGGGCGGTGGCTGCGCAAGCGCAATATTCATTTTCAAGATCTAATGTTCTTGTTGGACGCCATTTGGGTTCTAGATTTAATTTTCCTCATTCTTAAGGGGTTTCATTTTGCTACCTTCAAATTCTCACAGTTTTCAAGAAAAACATTTCTTATATGTTGTACTCCTATACCGACCTCAAGCTCTTCTCTTCCCCTGATTCTTTGTGAAAATGTGCACTTAATTTTCTGCAAAAATGATTATGTCTTGAGGTTCTTGATTATAACTTCTCTTTTAGGGTAGTGCTGGATTCAGGCTTTAATATGTGGGGAGATAAAGACCAGCACCTAGTGGTGTCCTCACGGGAAGTGCATTTATTTGAAGTGTATATCTGCAAATACATTTTAACCCTATTTTAGCCGGTTCTGTTGTGTAGAATGTTTACAAAATGAAAACAATTTTAGTTTTGGAAATATTGGGGGGAGGGACAGTGGAAGAACATACAATGTAATTTAAAATGAAATTATCTCCTTGGATATTATTGTTTTAAAAAATACTTGTTCCTAAGTCATTGAAGTTTTAATTTTAATTAGTTTGTGTGTTTCTGAACATTTGAATTTTACATGTTTTCAGTCCTTTTGATCACTTGTCCATTACTGCTTCAGGTAGATAATTACCCTTTTAAAATTAACTACTTTTCTTAGCGTTTTTGTTTGCAATGGTATGTAAGATATCATTCTTGGTAAAGTTTTTAGGTAGTGAATTCTACAGAGAACTCCCAGTTACACAGAGGCCTTTATGAAGAAATCAAGTGACCCATCAATAAAAAAAAATCTGATTTTTTTTTAAACACTGTACCATATACATGGGTATGAGGAACAATTGTGTTTCATTTTTTTAATTGTTAAGTGTTCCCATGGTTTTAGTTTCTAAAAGAAGGTAATTATAAGTATGCTACTGATTATTTTAGTTTAAAGTGATAGTGTCACTATATTTAAGTCTTATATAACATATCTGGAGGAAGTTATGTAAAATTTGATATGGTTCTCCCATTGTGCAAGTAGTTTCTTGCTAGGCTAAAAACTTGTAAATGGTTTCCATAAACTTCATCTGTGGTTAATATGTACAACAATTGGTTTCTCGGTTGGTTATATAACATGTAAGTTTGAATCAGTCTGCTGTCAAATGAAGATACGGCTATTGCTTTATAATCTTGATTAGTTTAAGGACATTTTTATTGAGTGAGGCAAATGTTGTTATTAAGTATAAAGTTGATGTAATTGAAAGAAATTCTTTTGGTTGGTGGATTTTTAAATGATGTCACGTATGAGATAAAATGAAGTTATAGGAAAGATTCTATTTTTTTGCAATAGATCCTTAATTTGTCCTGATGTAGTAATTCCTGGACCTCTGAGGTCTTCTACATAGAAATATATTTAAAGGGCAGTTCTGTAATTTTGTCCCTTTTATTCTTATGGAATGGTTATCTGGCACTCCTTCCACCCCCCAACATATTTCAGGTGTTTTAGAGTTGTGAAAATATGCTGTATTTTCTATGTCTGTGTGTATGTATGTGCATACATATATGTATTTAAGTTAAAAGAACTTTGATCTTGGGGAATGGTACACTTTGCACTTCCAGAAAAAGGAAATAATTTGATTTATATATTTAAGCTTATGGTTTCATTTGAATATGCAGATGATTGCTTCTTAGATTAATATTGATGGTCTTATAAAGCACTTGAAAATACTGAAGTACGTAATAATATATGTTATTATTATACACATTACATATATAACATATGTAAATATTGATAGGACAGTTTTGCCATCATGTTTCTTAGAAGGCAAACATAGTTTGATAAACTTACTAAGATGAATGAATTGTGTAAATAGCAACTATTTGTTCATTAGTGCTCTATCAATAACAACCATACTTGTATTCTGAAATTTTAGTTTGGTGGTTATGATGCCACAAAATTTTGACACATGCACAGCATCTATAAGTGAATATTAAGTTACTGAAGTTATTTAAAATCTTTGTAGTTTTATAAATTTTAAACAAAATTTAGTTAGAAAAAACAAGCTTGAATGATTTAAGCCATAAGTTATTAAAATTGTATTTTTTCAAAATTATGATTTGAATATGTGATAAATATATCTAAATAGTTTCAACTTATTTGTTTAGAATATTTTGAAAATGTTGAAAATTGATTAGCAACATTTTGAAATAAGCATTCTAAATGTTTTGGTGATTTGTATGACTTCATTTTTTCACAGTTGATTAATCTGTAAATGTTTATTGATCTGTTTCTCAATTAGTTTTTCATTGGGACTGTCATTTCATTCTTGCTCTTTTGCTCTTTTAACTTCGTATTATATTGTGGATATTTGCCCATTTAGTAATTCTTGTAGAATATGTTTTTTAATGGTTACATAATACTGTGTGGTGAAAATATCCCAAATTATTAAATGTTCTTTTCAAACACGTTTTAAAATGGCTACATATTACTATCTCCAGTAAGAATTTACAGTGACTTATTAAACCTTTCTTTTTTTGTTGACCATTTTGCTTGTTGTTCATTTCTCTGTTATAAATCATGCTACAGTGAACATCCTTGTACACGAGTCATGGTCTATATCTCAGAATATTTCTTCGAAATTATGTTTTAAAGAGTTTTTAAAGTAATTTGCAAAACTGATAAAAGTCTTAGCATGTCCCATATCACCATCAAATAAGTGGGTGAAAAATGCTAGCTCCTTACCACCCCCCCCATGACTAGTAAGGTTGAATTTGTTAGTGTTTTATATATGCATTTTCTCATTTTCTGTGAATTAGCCATTTGAGGTTTTTTGGTGTATTTTTCTATTGTGGGTGTTAATGTTTTTCTAATTTGTTAGTAACAGCTATTTACAGATATTAGCCCTCAGCTTTTCTTATTTGTTGCAGTGATTTTTTTAGTTTATTGTTTTTTACATTGTTTATGGTTTTATATGTTCAGAAGTTTTACACTTTTATGTAGTGAAATGTACTACCTTTTTTCCTTGTGATTTCTTCCAGGGCTTCTCTGCCTAGAAAATATTACTTGTTCTGAGATGAGTTAAATATTCATTTATTTTGTTTATTTTTTCTGGAACTGCATTTTTTTTTTCTGGAAGTTTTTATTTTTTTATCGCAGCTGTCTGGTCCTGGAATCTGAACACTTGACATTGGTGTATAACACCACGCTCTAACCAACTGAGCTAACCAGCCAACCTTCTTCTGGAAGTTTTAATGAACTCTTTAAAGATACATTTTAGTCTATATGGGCATATAGATGTATTTTTGATATATTGTGTGTAACGGTAAGCTGCTTGTTTACATTTTTTCCAAGTATCTGGTTTTCTTAGAATTTTATGTTGGCGGTCATCTTTTCTCATTGCTTTGGTTGCTTCTTTTGATTGTAACTTATGTGCTAGGTTTGAGCAAACAATCCTGGCTCATTTACTAGGGATAACTATCTTGTGGTCCATTGACCTAGTGGTTCTGTAGATAATTTTAAAGTGTTCCATGGATCCCTCAATGTGCACAATTTTATGTGAATGTGCATATATGCATTTTTCTGGGGAAAAATTATACCTTTCAGTAGCTTTTTGAAGGGATATGTAATATAAACTAAAAACAGGTTAACAACCACTGGGTCTGGGCATTATTCTTACAGCTGTACTGCCTTGTTTTATTTGCTGTAGTGCTATACACTATATAAATGAATGCAATACCCATTCAAAATTCCTTTGTACAGTTTTCATGCTTAACCTTGTTTGTTTGTTCTTGCAGATGAACTTTAGATTCATTTGGTTAAATTAAAGAAAGAAAAGCCAAATAATGGTTTTGTTTAGAATTGCTTTCAACCTAAATTGAGGTGAATTTATATCTTTATACTATTTGTTTTTCTTTATTGATGAATATGATTCACTTCCTATAAACTGCCAAAATGTGCTGTT
Source organism: Galeopterus variegatus (assembly GCF_000696425.1). Lineage (NCBI taxonomy): Eukaryota > Metazoa > Chordata > Mammalia > Dermoptera > Cynocephalidae > Galeopterus > Galeopterus variegatus. The sequence continues at coordinate 40,252 of NW_007727918.1, forward strand.
TTTAGGAACTCTGTTAAAATTCGTAATAACTATGATTTTTCAATAAGATATTATTTTACTGGTTCCCTGGTGCTGGTATAATGTTAGTAGGGGTGAGTTAGGAGAGTATATAGGACTACATTTCTGTTTTTAATCTCTTTTAAGACATGGTGCATGAAAGTAGTGCCAGTATGAAGTCAGAAGTGGGAAAAATAGGTTGCAAAAGAAAGAGTTGGATAATAATTGAAACCAAAATCTTTCTTTAACACATAATTTTTTTTTTTAAGTGGAAGAATTTTGAAGAGTCATCTGATTCCATTTCTGGACAGGATGGAGAGTAATCTCATAAGAAAGTTAAAAATCTTTCATTTTAATTTCCTTGGTAGCATTAAATTATTATATTTTCTCATAAGGGTGTTTCCCTAGTTATAGTATAAATTTAATCTTTATTAAATCTCTTCTTTATGCTGATTTCAGTGAAAAATGTTATCTTGGTTAATAGTGGTGTATTTCAGTTGTAGTTGTACTTTTTATCTTTTTTATGGTGGGTACAGGAAAGAATCAGGTTATTGCCAAGATATCATTTTTTTTCCTATTTATTTTATTTCATTTTGTTATTGTAATAAGAACACTTAACATGATCTCTGCCCTCTTTTTCTTTTTTTTTTTTTTTTTAATTTATCAATATACAGTGTAAGTGAAATAAGTAAGGCAGAGAAAGAAATACCACATGTTGTCACCTATTCATGGGAGCTAAAAATAAGTAAATGTGCAAACAAATGGTGGGGGTGGGGTGGGGAAGAAGACACAACAATCACAGCAATTCCTTGAACTGTTAAGACAAGTGAACAGATATGATGTTGATGGGGGGAGGGGGGAGAGGGAGGGGGAAAGAGGAATTGGTAAATGGACACGAAAACCAAGATATCATTTTTATTGAACTAGTTAAACTTGAAAATTATTTGATGCATGAAAAGAAATCAAGGAAATAAAGATAGAACTCAGGTGGTAAAATATGCTTTATGAAAATAAATCTAGGAAATAGATATTAAATGTTAAGATATCAGCTTTTTCTTAAGCATTTTATCTTTTTTAATGAAAAATTCCTGCCTTTGGTTCCTTTCTCAAGCAAATCTGCTTACAGAAGTTGGGATATTTTACTTTTTTGTGTAACCTTTGCCCTTAGTTGAGAACTTTTCCTTGTTTGGTGAATTATGATACAAAACTTCGTTTCTCAAACTATAACAGTTGAGAAGTAGCAAATTAGGGACAGGCGAAGTGCTACTAGAAGAATGCATATGGGTAGGGGCAAGAAATGATGGCTAGCATCTTGATAGTGAACGAAGGTCATATTTCAAGTGTTAGAAATAAGAATTTATAAATTAAGTTAGGAGGTTATTTAGCTTGGGAATCACTATTCCCAGAGCTGAATCAGTATTTATAGCATGTTCATTGTGGTGATTGATTATCTTATTAATGATTCTGAATAATAGAGAATATCCAGTTATGTTTAACCTATTTGAGAAGGCAAAGTAGTATATGATTTAGTTTAGAAAGAGTTGTATTATAATTTGTTTTTAAAGTTTTGAGGTCTCTGGAAAATTTATATATATATCTTTTACATATACGTATTTTTTATTTTTTTATTTTTATTTTTTGACAGCTGGCTGGTGTGGGGAACTGAATCCTTGACCTTGGTATTATAAGGCCGTGTTATGACAGACTGAGCTACCGGCCAGCCTAATATACATTGGCATACCTAATTTTTCTAGGGAGTCACATGTAGAAAGAAGTTTGAGGATAAAGTGCCTGACTTTGAGTTCCTAGTTGTGAGAAATATTATAGATAAAAATTAGGGGATGTTTTAACAGTATTTAAACAGTAGATCACCAAAATATCATTAATTAGCTCTGGGGAGTCACTCCCTAAAGTACTTAGAAATTATCTATGCATTAAAATTCTTGATCATTTGACCTTCTTATGTTTCATTAGAAAACCCAAGACTGTTTAAAAATTATTTTGCAGTGTTCTTTCTCAGGTTGTCCTGCCATCCACAGAGTAAACCAGGGGTTTCTCCTGGCATTTTCTTTTACATTTTTATGTTTTATTTTCTGTTTGTTTGTTTCTTCTCTCTGCTGGCATTTTAGTTTGTTCAAAACACAGATGTGAATTCCACAAAATTAAACTTTGTTTATATATACTTCAAGTTGCATGGTGGAAACCATTTTGTATTGGAGACAGAGAGTATGAATGCTGGGGAGCATTTTCAGTTTTTTAAGAATGAGTGGACCAGGGTTACTAATGTTTGTTTATATAATGTGAATGTTTTCAGTTTTGAATTTTGACTAGTTGGATTTTTGAGCCTTTAAGAGAATGACTTAGACATCTTCTTGGCTACCTTTCAAAAACATTTGAGAGGCCTAAGGGTACGGTTGTAGTGCTTTCCCAAGAGTCTTTATAATTGGACCTATATAAACATGAAAATCTGGGAAATGAAGATGACTTACTAACTTTGCCATCAGAAATATTCATTTATTCATGTCTGCAATTTTTCATTGCTCAAAATACAATATTTTGTGTTATTTTCTATCTAATAACTGGGAATAACTAGCTATATACCCTGTATTTTGCTGAAGAGGGTCCTTTTGTATGATGGCAATGTGCAGTAGTACTGTCATAATGTCTTACTATATGATCTTTTTTTCCATTTCTTTGTTTTTATAGCCCTGCACACTTCGGGGAACTATTGTTTTGGGTGGGTACCTAGGAATAATGTTTCCATAACTCCATGGCACTTTTACATTCTAATAAGAAATTTGATGGGGCCGGCCCGTGGCTCACTCGGTAGAGTGCGGTGCTGATAACACCAAGGGCCCGGGTTCGGATCCCATATAGGGATGGCTGGTCAGCTCACTGGGTGAGTGTGGTGCTGACAACACCAAGTCAAGGGTTAAGATCCCCTTACCGGTCATCTTTTTAAAAAAAAAAAAAAAAGAAATTTGAGTTGTATGTTAGAGTGGTGATTCTCAGAAATATCAAAGCCATGAAAGGATCTCTCCTTGGGTCAGTAGTTCTCAACGATAATGCCTTCCATTTTGTAGAAAGGTAAACAGATAAGATGGGAAGAGAATCTACTGTTTTAGGACCAGGAGAAGAAGAGTTTGATGGAACCATAATGAATAACTTGATTGCTGCAACTCATTACCAGCTAAGGCTTTGGAGCCTTAGGAGTTTATCTGCCCTGTTACCCATATTAGATAGAATGTCTTAAGAAATGGAAGAAATGGACAAAAGCATGGAAACGAAAAGAGGGACCACTTTTGAACTTTACTTCTTTTATTTCCTTTTAGGTGGTGAATGTTGTCAGAAGTGAATTGGATTGGAGTAAAGGCTAAGCTGCTGTAAGAGACTCCATTACTATTATTTAAAGATGATTAGGGGCTGGCCAGTTATAACTGCTCAGTTGGTTAGAGTGCAGCTTTATTACCCCAAGGTCAGGGATTCAGATCCCTGTACTGGCCAGAGACAGACAGACAGACAGACACACACACACACAATAATTGATGATTATTTCTCACATCCTACAGAGTGAGAGCGTAAGACTGTTTAGGGTTTATAGCTGGCTTAGTCTTAACATATGGCTTCCGTCTCTAGGTTGAACATGATTATTCTACAGTTCTACTAGCCAGGGATAGAAAGGGCAATGGGAATGTGTGTTCACTCTTTTGAGAGCGTGATATGGAAGTGGCATATATCACTTTGACTCATGTTTTATGGATGATAACTTAGTCATTGGAACGTATTTAGCTAGAAAAAGAAGGCTGGGAAATGTGTCTAACTGGAAAATTGTGTTCAGCTGAATTTAGATAATTTTATAAAAGAAAGGGAGAAATGGTTATTAGTGAACAACTAACATTTTCTGCTACATAGGGAAGCTGGAGAAGCGGTCTTTCAATGTAATTTATAATTTGGTAATGAAAACTGGTTCCCTGTTTTAAGAGTTAGGTCCAATTATAACATAACTTTTGTATTTCTTCCTTTGAAATTATATTTTTGAAGCTTTGTATTCATGATTTATGGCTGAGGTCCTAGTGTAATAAATATTTATCCTATTTAGTAGAATTCTTCCATTCTCTACTTGCTTTTGAAAACATTAAATGATATTTAGTTTTGCAAGAGTTGGAATTTTTAATTTTTAAAACTCACAGTGTAGTATTTTTGAAACTTGCAAATTAATTTCCTTAATTTAAGAGGAAGAAGAACTGTAGTTAAATTGAGTGACAATTTTTGAATTGCTTATTTTAGATGAGTTGCTTGCATTATCCTATTTTTTCTCCGTGTATAAAGTACACTTTTCAAGATGGTAAATGTGCTTTTTAAAGTCCTTACAATATACGCAGGTGAAAAGATAGTGGTTGTAAATTCTCTGCATATGGGCAAAACTTACCTGATTAATAAGTAAATAAAAGTAGCTTTCTGTAGAATATGATAAGTAAAACAATAGATATTTGTATAGGGCACAGAAAGTGGGACTCTATTGGGGGTGACATCAAGGAAGTCATCCTAGAGGAGTTGTAATTTAAGGGATGAATTAGAAAGATATTACTAGTAAAGAGAATAAGTGGCGTGTTCAAAATCTCATAGGTGAGAAAGAAGGTATTATGTTAGGAGAACTCTAAATAGCTCTCTGATACAAATGCTTAACTTCTGTAAATAAGAATCATTGCTGCCTTGGTATATTACATAAAATGCCTAGTAGAGGATATTGTTATTCTCAACTAGAAGTTCTCTAATTTCTCATTGCTCTACTCTGTGTCTCTTTTAAAGGTATTCACTTCTTTCCACTTTTATGTTTATGGTTGTGTGACAAATGTCACCTTTTGAACGAAAATTCTTTAACATTAGGTATAAGACCACTATTAAAAGTAAAAGATTGCTTTCCACTGTGTCTACCTTAATATTCAATAAATATGTACTAATTGAAAGAATAGAATCCCTTTGTGTTAGGTGAAAGTGTAAAGAAAGAGAGTAAGATATCCTAATTCCTTTCATTCATTTAACTTATAATTCACAGATGTCAGAACTTTTTATATAAAAAAAAAATCAAACATGTAAGTTACTTAAATGGCAAGCATCCACTGGATAAATTGTCAGGAGATTTGACTGGCACTTTACATATGAAAAATTATAAATAGTAAATCAATTTTTGGGAAAACATCCTTAATATCATTCATTAAGAAATAGAAGGAAAAAAAACAAGACAATTAAGAAACAAGGAAACACTATTGCTTGCCTATTAATAAAATATTACTGAAAAACGTATGTATACATATTAATAAGGGTTTGTGGAAGAGATGAAATGATACAATTATTTTGTGTATTAAGTTTGTATAGTTCTCTTCCTTCCCCACCAAACTTACTTTAAATGATTTAAAAGTTGGAAGATAAAAAACAAAGGAAGAAAGAAAAAATAAAAGTAAAGGCAAAGGATTTTCCGAAAAACAGTAATATGGTGAAGTGGAAAGAATAGTAGTTTTGTATAGGGGCCTAAGCAATTAGTGTCTCCCCGCAGTATGCTTGTCTTTAAAATGGGGTTACAGCTTACTTGGTAATGTTGTTATGAGGGTTAAATGAGATTAGATATAGAAAATGCTTAACATTTATGCCTGACACATTTCTCTAGTTTCAATCAATTGGTTAATCAGTTAGTCATTCATGAATATTTACTAAGAGGCAGCTATGTGCAGGGAGTTCTGTAGTGAAGGGAGATTTTTTTTTTTTTTTGTCTTTTTGTCTTTTTCCGTGTCCGGCAACGGATCGCAACCCTCGGCGCTGCTCCCGCGCCTCGCTTAGCCAGTGAGCGGGAACCGGTCTGTATGTGGGATCCGAACCCTCGGGCGGGAGTGCCACCGCGCTTCCCAAGCGGCGCACTATCCAGTGCGCCACCGGGCCGGCCCTGTGAAGGGAGATTTATAGAAAATTATAATCTTGACTTCTCGAGCTAGAATTTAAATGCACTTATTAAAAAGTAATTTAGAAAAGTAGATTTGATAATACTACTTACTAGTTAGGAAAACAAGCATCTAGAAAAGTTGTTTACTAGCCAAGGTTTCTGAGGGAGACCAGTTTTAGTCTGATTCATTAAATAAAAAAAACCAAAACATATTTAAAGGAAGAAAACCCACAAAATTATCAAGTTCACTAAATTTACAGTAAACTTTTTTATAGTGAGAAAGCAGCCATTTTCTTACATTAATTATCATATCTGCAAGGTTTGTCACAGTTGTTTAGATAGTCATCATTGCCAAAGTTAGGGATGAAGTTGTTTGTTTTGGGAACTAGAGCCACACAGGATTATGCCCTCCACCCCTTTAAAAAAATCTCTGCAAAGTACTGCCCCTCGCCCTCTCTCCTTCCCCTTTTCCCTCTAGCTGTGGAACTTGCTTAACATGCTTTCTCAAAATTGAGGCAAAGCAAAATGTCATTCTTTTTTCTGTGACCCTTCCTTGTGATAAAGCTCCTACCTCTTAAGGCACAGATTTGGCCATATACATTTTTTTCAGTGATTTTCTGAATCTGTATCTTTATTTTGATGTTTTATGTAACCATTTAATTTACATAGTTCCAATGAAGTGTTGGTTAATATAGAAAGACCTCCCTATTATCCATGTAAAAAAAACTGTGTCCATTTGATATAAGGTTTAAGAGTTAACTTCTGTCTGGATGTTTTGTAAAGTGTTATTATTTATTAATTTGTTTATCAATTTGTCTACACAATCAGGAACCAAGAGTCATCTAATTTATGTCAATGAGTTTTTATCTCCAGTACCCATTTACTGCAGGATATCATGGTTCTCTGAAAAGATTCCCATGTTTGTCAATGCTCCTGGTTTGTCAGGAAGAAATATTCTTTATTCTCTTCAAAGTTTTGAATTCATAAGCTATAGAACAGATACTAAATTGATTTCCTGTGAAGACTTTAGTAGGCGTCATTTCTACATTTGGCATGCAGTCCTTGTCATGTTCCCTGTCATACCTAATTAAGAGAATGTTTTTAAATATCATATTTATGGTGTGATCATGGTTACAAATTAGATTTTTCAAGTTCTGTCCTGGTAGGAAGGAAAACAGATTTTTATTGAAACTATGTAAACAGATTCATAAAAAGTAAAAAGAAGTTATGATACTATACACAATATTTAATCATTGTTCAAAGCAGTTTCTGGACAAGGCCAATCAATATACTCAATATTTTTCTATGGAATCATTTAAAAAATGTTTCTGGTGGTTTATTAGCTTATAGTCTATATTAAGATATTTTTCCTCCCTGAATTCTGAGGGTATTGGATCAAGATATTATTTAAATTACTATTTGTACAAAGTATATCTTAAATTGAGGTTTAGAAATAGAGTAAGAAGAAAGTGTTTTTCTCTTATGACCATTAAAAACAAAATATTAATCACAATTAAATCAGTTCATTTAGGTGTAGGTAATTTTTGTTTTTCTGATCTTGGGTTACGTAATCTACTTTCACGGAGTTGTCTGCATTAACAGAATCATGGAAATCCTGACTCATTCCCTTAATACACTTATGATGCATGTTGATTCATGAGGGTGATGTCAGCTTTATACCAGATGCTTACATTTGTGAGTCTCTTCCACGTAATAGTAATAGTTAAGATGATTTGGTACAGTTCTTTACCAAGGGTCTTTTGATGTTTATTTAGAAGACTTAATTTAGAAGACACACATGTCCTCAGGTACAGTGGCAGCAAGGATCTTGACTCATGTTTTTTCTTGAGTCTCATTGCTCTAGTCTGACCTAGCACCTCTCCGTATCTTGTATATAAAGTTATCCTTAGAATTTTATTCACCATTGTGGGGATTTCCTTCACACTTCTTCTAGGACCCTTGTTTTCTATATGCTATGTCTTTTTATTAACTTATTCTGTCTTTGAGGGGAGGATGACCATATTCTCATGTAGCTTTTGGAGTAAGGATGCATGGGAGGTATATTTTTTTAAGACCATGTGCGTCTGAAAATGTCATTCTGTATTTTTATGCTTGACTGATAGTTTGGCTGGGTATAGAACTCTAGGTTGAAATAATTTTCCTTCAGAATTTTAAAGACACTGCTCCATCATCTTCTCGTTTCTATTATTATTTCTGAGAAGCCTGAAGTCATTCTTATTTCTGATGTTCTTCTTCAATGGAAGCTTGTAGAATCTGTTTAATAACAGCCTTCAGTGTTTTGAGATTTCACTGTACCATGCCTTGGTATTGGTTTGTTTATTACTGTTTGCAGGCATTCACTGAGCTCTTTTGATCTGGCAACTCTTGCCCTTCAATTCAGAAAGTTTTCTTAAATGATTTCATTGGTGATGTTTACTGTGGGTTAAATGTGTTCCTCAAAAGTTCATGTATTATAAGCTTGACCCCCACTTAAGAGGGGGTAAGTCCAATTATGATATTTGAAAGGTGGAGCCTTTAAGAGATGATTAGATTGTGAGAATTGTGCCCTCATGAATGGATCGATCCATTCATGGAGTAATGGATGTAGATCTGATGGCTTTAAAAGAAGAGCAAGTGAGAAGGTTAGCTCTCTTGCTCAGCCCATTCTCTCACCATGTGATACACTGCCTTGCTGTGGAGTGCTGTTACCAAGAAGAAGGCCCTCGCCAGATGTGTTCCGTGGATGCTGTATTTCCCAGTCTCCAAAACTGTAAGAAATAAATTTCATTTCTTTTTAAGTTACCCAGTTTAAGGTATCCTGTTATAAGCTTCAGAAGTGGACTAATACAATATCTTTCTTTTGCCATTCTGTCATTCCAATTTGAATTTTTGGATAATACTCCAGTTATATATTTTTTTCCTATTTGCAACTTCATTTTTTTGCTCAGGTAGATTTCTTCAACTTTAACATCCAGTCCTTCTGTTGAGTTTTTAATTTTTTCTATCATCTTTTTAATTTCTACTTTTCATTCCTTGCCTGTGGTATTCTTTTCTTGACTCAGTAATGCAACAACTTTTGTTTTTTGTGTATAGTCAGCCCTTTATATCCAGCGGTTCCACATCCACAGATTCAACCAACTGCAGATCAGAAATATTTGCAAAAAATAAAAATATAAAATAACAATACAACAATAAAAAAATACAAATAAAAACAATACAGTATAACAACTATTTGTATAGTATTTACATTGTATTAGGTATTACAAATAATCTAGAGATGCTTTAAATTTTATGGGAGGATATGAGTAGGTTATATGCAATTGCTATGCCATTATGTATTAGGGATTTGAGCATCCATGAACTTTGTTATCTGCGTTGGGTCCTGGAACCAATCCCCATTGGATACCAAGGGATGACCATTTATTAATGTTCTTTTGAAGTTTTCTTCTTACTGCATAGTCTTCTTATTGCTTTGTGTATTTTCGTTTTTTGGTCTTCTATGTTAGAGACTATTCTCAGTTGCCTTCATCTTTTTAGGTTGACTGCATAATGCGATGTGGAAAATTACTAAGTTGATTGGAATATCTAAATTTAGTACTTTTGAACTTCTCCATTGGGTTGATCTGGCTGGGCCATTCTTGGGGAGCTCCCCACAGGACCCTAGGTCTTATGTCTTGTGCTGGTCAGATACCCCCAGTCAATAGTCTTCCATTTTCATACATGGTGAATAAAGGTCTGATTGTGAGCATTCTGGGAGATTAGTGGAGGAAGAGGACTAAGGGTTTCTGCAGTTAGCCCTCAGCCTCTCTCTTTTTGGTATGGTATTCTCGTTTTTAACTGTGGACATTGTCTTCAGACTTTGGCTAGGGTTGGGGAGAGTGGGTATTCATTGGAATGTGGTTGGTAAGGGTATCTGTAGAGTATCATACCGCTTCTCAAACAGCTTTCTCTAGTATTGCCTTTTTAAAACCAGATTATCATACTCTTTGTTCCCTTTACCCCAATTTTTAAAGGTGCTTGGTTCTTCTATTTCCCATATCTTTTGAGGTTTCTGCAGTGTAAATCAGACTGGTTTTTAATTTGTCACCACTGCAGATTGGAATATGGTGTTTTAGGGACTGATAAGTTAGTTATCATTGGTCCTGCTTATTTCCAGCTTCCCAAATCTTTGTAGTTATTATTATCTCTTACTTCTCTCCCAGTTATGGAGGATTTTTACCTTAAAAAATAGTATTACTGTAGTGTTAGAGGGATTTGAGGGAATGAAATTAGGTAGCTTCAGTTTATCATCTTATTATCCTTCTAACGTTCCTTTTCCCTTTTTTTTTTTTCCCCTTTTTGTCTTTTTTACTGACCGGTAACAGGATCGCAACCCTCGGTGTCGCGCCCGTACCGGGGACCGGCAACGGGATCGCAACCCTCGGTGTTGCGCCCGCACCGCGCTCAGCCAGTGAGCGGGAACCGGTCTCCACATGGGATCCGAACCCTCGGCGGGAGCGCCGCCGCGCTCCCAAGCGGCGCACTCTCCAGTGCGCCACCGGGCCGGCCCCTTTTCCCTTTTTAATATGTATAATTTGATAATAGTAATTTGTGTAATGAAAATGTCTTAACTAATTGAAATGCGTATTTACTTTGTACTGAATACAGGGAAACTTTTTAGGGTCTATGGAATTTTCAATAGTTTGCATATGCAAAGTTTTCTAATTGTGTGTATATAAAAAATGTAGTGGACTAGAGTTAATTCTTTCTAATTCTTGTTCATTATTTCTTGTGTAACTCTTGGCAAATGATTACATTCTCTGGGTATAAAAATTGAAGATTATAGCACTCTTATTTTACATGGTCATCGTAAGAGTGAAATGAAAAAAATTTGTGAAAAGTGCTAGTTTTTAATTAGGAAGAGATAAAACATTGGATAATCATTGAAGTGTTTACCTAACATTAGAAATTATTTCCACATATGTGTACTTTTGCAAATAAATGATGATGGGGCTCATTACAAATGACCCCATTTGAAACAAATTTCTTGTAATCTGTGGAATTATACAGTCAAGCTGTATTCTACTTTCTTAGTACTATCAATAAAATTTAAAAGTAAATTGTTCTCTTATGTTCAATGGTTTTCTATAGACTTCTTCAGTGTTCAGCTCTTCTAAGCACATAGTAGCTCCTGTGTAGTGCCAATAAAAACGCTAAAAACTGAAAAGTGCTCTACAAAAGGTCTTTTTTTCATCTTGGATTCTGAAGTGCGGATGTGTTTAGGCCAAGACTAAAAACTTAGTTGCCTTATTAATTGACTTCTTCCTAGAAAATAAAGAGTTGAGAACCTAAAAATGAAGGTTCTTTAAAGATAGAATTTTCTGAGATTTTTGGGGTAGAAACAAAAACACTGGGAATTAATTTCAGCTCACTATCTGTATTAGTCCATTTTCTGACACTAATAACGGAACACCTGAAACTGTGTAATTTATTAAGAAACAAAATCTATTTCTTACAGTTTTGGAGGCTGGAAAGTCCAAGGTCCAGGGGCACATTTGGTGAGGGCCTCCTTGGTGGGGACTTCCTACAGAGTCCCCTGGTGATGCAGAATATCACATGGCAAGAATGACAAAAGTGTTTTCATGAGCCTTCCTTATAAAGCCACCATTCCAACTGATGGTAACGCGTTAATCCATTAACTATTAATGGATTAATCCGTTCATGAGGGCTGGGCCTTCATGATCCAATCACCCGCTGAAGACCCCACCTTTCAACATTGTCACATTAGAGATCCATCTTCCACATGAGCTTGTGGAGATATTCAAATCACAGCACCATCTACTGAGCAAATACTTTGTTTCATGCTATGGAAGAGAATGAAAAATGGATTAAGATGCAATTTCTGACTTTATATAAAGATTACGTATGTAAAGATATATGTAATGAAATGTGGTAAGTGTAATGATAATGTGCACAAAAGATCTTGAGAGATCAGTTGCACTTGGTTTGGGGGATGGGCATAGTAAGGAGAAAGAGTAAGGAAAGGATTGTCAGTGATAAGCTAATTTAGGTTGAATCATGAATAGAATTTATCAGGGGAACTAGGATAATTTCTTTGGGGTGGAGAGTGAAAGGTGTTGGCACTGGTATCACTTGATGTAACAGCCTACTCATTTTCCCTTCCTAAAATGTTTTCATCAGACACAGAAACAGAACCAGTGTTTGAAGGGGGGTGTGAATGAAGTTCTGTGGGCTGGGCTGAGTGTAGTTTGGGTTGTATTTTAGCTCTTATTAATTTAGTGAAGTTATTTAATCTCATCCTGTTTCATATCAGGAACTGGAGATAAAACCTACGTTTAGGGTTAGTGGGAGAATTAATTAAAGTAATGCATATATATGTGCATACAACTTATCTGAAGACTTGATCCATATTAGTATGTCTCTCTACTCCTTTGTCTCCCAAAGCCCCTTCATTAAGTAGGCAATCAGCGTTTTTATTGATTTGACTTAGGTGCCTTGGAATAGTAGAGAAAATCTAGGGAATTGGTGGTATAATTGTAGTAGTTGGAAGAGGAAAGGTACAGTGATGGAACTTAGATTATGTCTCTTATTTTGAAATCTAAATTAAGTGAAAAGTAGCTCTTATAGCTACTATTAGTAGCCAGCAGTTTTCCCTGGCTAGACTAAGAAAAAAGTAGTCAGGGTTTACATTGGAAAGGTATTCGACAAGGGAGGCTTAAAGGGGGAGGGGGATATCATGCATTTGAGCGTGTGTTACATAATTTAAATCTCTGGATCAACTTCCAAAATAATGTTTCCAAAATGTCAGAAGCTGGTCATCAGGCAGCTCTAAATGTTTTGGCTATTTGTAAACCACCCCCACTCAATTAAACTTACATTCTATTCTAGTGCTACAGAAATGTCTATTCTGTTCCAGTCATTCCCAGTTTACTGACATCTTTTAATGAATAGACTTTGCTTGAGCTACCTTCAGTGACACAGTTATATTTTTGAAGATTTAATATGGCTTGGATCAAGTGTAACTTCTTTTTTTCTAATACAGTATTTAAAGCAGTTTTTACATAAATTATCCAGTTTGCCTCATGGAAAATAAGGAACTTTTATTTGTTTATTTTTTTAATTTTAATTTAATTTTTTATTTTACTAATAAGGAACTTTAAAAAAAAATTTTTTTTTGTCCTTTTTGAGACCAGCCGCACCGCGCTCAGCCAGTGAGCGCTGTGAGCGCACCGGTCATCCCTATGTAGGATCCGAACCCGCGGCGGGAGCGCTGCTGCACTCCCAGTGCCGCACTCTCCTGAGTGCGCCATGGGCTCGGCCCCTAATAAGGAACTTTTAAAGCTGAATAATTACAAAAACTTTTATTATGGAAAATTTCAAATATATACAGAAATAGAATGAAATATTGAACCCCGTGTGCCCATCATTCAGCTTGAACAATTATCAACTTATGGGACTACCCTCCTCTTAGCTATATTCCTACTACCTCCATACACCCTTAAAAAGTTTTAATAAATACCTACATTTAGTGATGGATAGAGACAAGATATTACAGAATAGCTAAATTTTTGGGAGGTATACCAAGGAAGAGAGAAAGGAAACGTGGATTCCATCACAGATGTTAACTGTTGAGCAAACAGGTTCTTTCTGTGCTTTTGTCTTTTCCTTTTCTTGATGGCTTTGTTATTGTCAAGACAAATTTGTTGGGATAAGACTGAGTTTTACCTTTTTGTGCTCCCTATTTTTTTTCCCAGAGTGTCTATATTATTTTTATCTGCTTTCCCTTGTATCAAAATATTGGGAAGTCTCTGGCAGGGTATGAAATGTAATTTGCCCTGGGACCAAACACTCACCTGGGGATGTGAGTGTGTGTGACCATCTGGACTACGAAGAGAAGAAATTGTTTTTATTTTCATGGCAGATTACTCAAATTAAGCTTTGTTGCCGTCTTAGTTCTACAGGCTCTGTTAAGATTCAACAATTTGATTGTAAGCTTTAAGCAGTCTGCTAGATTTGAGCACTTTGGGGCTTAGCTTCTGTGGGGAAAATCTTTAATTAGCCTTCTATAAATTGAAATTAACTTTATCAAATGACTGTCAAGATTTAAACAACTTAAGTTTATAGAAATTATAAAATTACTTTTTTCATGATAAAAGTACTATAAAAGGTAAAAAAAAAAAAAAAAAGAAAGAAAAAGGCCTTGAGCAGGTTTTGACTTTTTTTTTTTCTGGACTGAAATGGAGGCTTTCTTTCAAGTGAATTCCCTGATGTTTGCTGTGTGATTTGGCTCTATCTCTGTAACTGTTAATATGTGGCCTGGACTTTAAGTTGTCTGGGATCTGGATGTACCCAAAGTCTGCATTGCAAGTCGGGATTCACAGGCATTATGTTACAAAACTGGCTTGCTGCCTTCTGTTTTCTTTTTCTGTGTCCTGAGTAGCTGCATTGTTTGTTGCAGTATATGCATTAGCTGTTGTCTGTGTTCATTTTCCTGCAGGCTGACAAAGTAGGAGGGGCTTCGTTTGATTCATAGCAGAATTTTCACTGTCTGAGTTCTTGAGTGCACATTGCAGCCATCTTAATTACACTTTCGTGGAACTGAGACTGTGCAGCTGTCTCAAAATGGCTGCTAACCTAGTCTTTGTAGTTGCTTAGGCAGCAAGTATGCCAGTGAGGAGATTTGTCACATGCATCAGGACTAGAGGTAAGAACCAATTACTTTTTATCTTTAAACATTCTAATTAAAAAAAAAAAAAAACATTTGAATTTAACTGAGTTTATGTAGGGAGGTGAACTTAGACCTTTCTTGCTAAAAAGTTGAAATGTTTGCTAGAACCTTTAAGTCTCTATTATGGAAAAGGTACATAGGATGGTGAGGTCAAAGGTTAAATTCCTGTAATTTCTCTCCCATTTTATGTTCTGTCCTTGACAGAATATTTGATCACCATTGTAGTGCTTTTCTGGTCTTAATTAACTTAATATTCCTTTTACATTGGATATTTTAGTTTGTTTGACATTTATTTGTAGAAATTAAAACAATATATTATCTAAATTGATTTTTTTTTTAAAGTGAATCCATAAATAAGATCTGTTTTGCGTGAAGAGTATGATTTTTCTGAGTTTTTGTCAGATATTGTTTGGAAGCTTTCTGGGAAGACTGGTAATTCTCCATGAAAATCATAGTTACAGAAATTTTATAACAAAGTCCTTTTTTAAATTAGGGATTCCAATTCTTTCTCATCATGCTGCCTTCTCCTGGTGTACAACTCTTTCACATTTTAAATGGTGCTTCACTTTTTTGTTCGAGTTACTTTTGCTTAAATTGGCATTCAGATTCAGGTCTTGAATTTAGAAATAAGTTCACATCTAGGCCTGGACACTCTTTTTCTTTATGTCGAATGTATTCTAATGCTAACAGAGCTGAAGTAAAAACTCAGCGTTTTAGTAAAGTGATGTTAATTATCCACTTTAGTCTTAGTTTAAACCTGTGGTATATTTAAAAGTAATATATAACTCAGTGCCTTTGTAAATATAGTTTCAGAATTTTCAAAAAGCTTACTTAACATTGTTCTTAAGTAGAAATGTTTATTGAGATAGTATAAATCCATAGTTACCCTGAAAGGTGGGAGAGTGAAATTCTTATTCACATAATATTTCAGATAGCAGAACAGTTATACTTTAAGCACTAGTGCTTAAATTGCAGTATTTATTAAATTTTTTCTAAGTGGTATAGTACATTCTGGTTTTGTTAGTAGAGTATTATGAATATATCCCTGACTAATATGACATAGAACTGTAAGTTCTGAACTTTCTGAATAGGGCAACTTTCTAAAAATATCAACTTTTTTGCAAATTATACTCTTATGGAGGACCCCAATATATGAAAAAAAAGTGGTATTTTATTTTTGTGTGCTGATTTTGTGATTTTACTTTACTTGTCATAAGTGTACTTAATAAAATGAGAACACCAGGCTATTGTGACAATTATAATCTTACATTAGTATCTAGATCTAGTTCACTTATTTGTAGAATCTCAGTCTCTAAGGCACTGGAATTCGTTGAAAGTTATTCTAGAATGTATCTTCTTTATATTCTTCCTGGATTTTCATGAAGGTGGAGTGTAAGATGTATATCGATATGACCTAACAGTTTAAAATTGCTGCCTTGTCACAAACTTATGTTTATACTAGTTCTTAGTTATTATTATTTAAATAATATAATTATTTTCCTAACTTAATCAGTGTTTACTTATTCAGGGGCCTGAAATACATTCTGGGATCATTATTCATCTCAGTTACATCAACAGCTTTAGTGTGTTTATTTCACTTTTATTAGTACATTGCAAAGTTGTTAGGACTATCTTATGTGATGTGGACTCCTATAATCTGAAGATTAATTTATGTAAATCATCTAGTCTTGTGTGCTTACCCCTAAAAAAAAAAATTCAGTATATGTGAGAGAGTCTATCCATTATTCCTTTTAGTAAGGTTATGCTCCGGAGTGAGTATGACATAGGAATGTGAATGTCCTTCATCAAGTGAGCCTGTGGCTCACTCGGGAGAGTGTGGTGCTGATAACACCAAGGCCATGGGTTCGGATCCTATATAGCAATGGCCGGTTCACTCACTGGCTGAGTGTGGTGCTGACAACACCAATCCAAGGGTTAAGATCCCCTTACTGGTCATCTTTTAGCAAACAAAAAACTGTGTCCTTAATCACTCTTATTTTTATGCCAATTGTAGTATGAACAGCTCACTGTCTTGGTGTGGGGGAAGGCATGCAAGGGCAGGAGATTCTAGTGTTTAAAATATGTGTATTTAAAAAAATTTTGTATAATGCAAGCCAGCTACTTAGTTCGGTACTTTTAAATGCTGGAGAAAAACTGATGAGGTTGAAATTATTGAGTAATTTATGTTGGTCTTTAGAGTGGGACCTTAGGGGAATTTTAGTGATCTACTCTTTTTGCCTTCTATTGCTGACTATAAAATTTACCCCCATCCTCCATAAGATTAATACACATTTTTAAAATACTTGTACATAGGGAAACACTAACACCCTGTAGTTACTCAGGATATTATTGCTAATCCTTTTACTGCTGTGTTGCATTTTTGGAACTGTGAGTAAAAACTAGACCTCACTGGGATTATTACTTTTGGTGTTGGTGAGAGTTTTCAAATTTTCTCTGCTGAATTCCAGGTTAACTATTATGCTGGATAATTGAGGCCCTAATAAATCTGGGAGCTGGATAATTGACGTTTCATGATATTCTGTCACTTCTTTTTTTGTCCTCCCTGTTTACCCTTTTTTGTAAACCACTTCATTAGCATAAGCCTCTAAAGGAAATGGTGGGGTAGTGGAAGGAGCATTGATGAAGAATCCAAAACTGGATTTGAATCCTCTTTTGGTCACCTTTTTCTGATATTGACCAGGTCGTTCCATTTTCTTTTCTTTTTTTTTCCCAAAAGATGACTGGTAAGGGGATCTTAACCCTTGACTTGGTGTTGTCATCACCACACTCTACTAAGTGAGCCAACTGGCCATCGCTGTATAGGGATCCGAACCCATGGCCTTGGTGTTATCAGCACAATACTCTCCCAAGTGAGCCACGGGCCGGCCCTCAGGTCATTCCATTTTCTGATTCTTGTTTCCTCATCTGTAAAATGGGAGGAAATTCCTATTTGGCAAGGTATACTAAAGAATCAGTTTATATAATGTTTCTGAATAGTACTATGAAATACTACACAAATATATTGCATGCTAATTTCCCCAGTAATATGATTTTCAGTTTATTTGCTTCTCAAATGTTATGTATTTTGTCCAGTGTGATTGTATCAGATTATATTTTAAAAGTATGGGAAATTTCTCATATAACTCATGCTCAGAAGCAAGGAGTGCTAACTAACATCAGTGTATTCATTTAGTAATGTTATATATTCATGTTTGTATTGCGGGGTTCTACTCAGTTATATAAATTAGCCATTCTTTGCTGTGCATATGGGCGATGGCAGATGTATTTATTGAGTAAAGCCTATGTAGTATGTTGGCATTTCAGAGTTTGAGGAGTAGGAGAAATTGGTTGAGGTAAGATGTTTTAACACTTAAAATAATGAATAAGTTTCCTAATAGAAAGTGTTCTTAGCTGCAGGTGTACACTAGACTAGATAATTATTAGAGGCCATTATAAACCTATTTTTGTTGAAAATTTACATTTACATTTATTAATTTAACATTCACCATATCAGCTATGTGAAAACTACCTTGATGATGCATGGAA
The DNA here is from genome assembly GCF_000696425.1 of Galeopterus variegatus. Classification (NCBI taxonomy): domain Eukaryota; kingdom Metazoa; phylum Chordata; class Mammalia; order Dermoptera; family Cynocephalidae; genus Galeopterus; species Galeopterus variegatus. The sequence goes on from NW_007727918.1 coordinate 58,458, forward strand.
CATGGTAGTTTATGATCTTGATCTGACTTATAGTTTAATTCCACATTTACCACGGTGAAAGCTAGCTTCTTAACATTGCTATGTATGACATTGGTAACTCTAAGGAAGTGTGAAAAGAATGGTATTTCTTTTTGGTGTTATCAGCACCACACTCTGCCTTGTCCTAATTTTTATATTAGGGTATCACGGGGGCTGATTGAAGGAGATCCATTGACAAAAAGTGACAAATGATTGAAATTGAAGAGATTAAAGAAATACTAATTAGAAACATGTAAGTACCATCAGGACTTTTAATGTGGTAATCAGTTCTCTTTTCTTTGAATGTTATCATTTTGGAAAATGGCTTTCAAGTTAGAGGTAAAACTTTAGTAAAAACTGAAAAAGCTGGTAACTTGGACTGGAAACATTGACTCCCCCCTGCTTTACTACAAAAGAGAAAGTGATTTGGGAGAAAGCCTAACGTCTATTCAAATAAGTTATTGTTTTCAATTGCTCAGGTTTGAACTTTCACAAAGGGTTCTCTGTTGGCGATTTGTAACAGTTCATTACAGGTCATTAATATGTGAATATGGAAATGGAACAAACAGCACCCCCTGACTTTGTGATTCTTTATGAGTTTTTTGAAAGAGGGAGTTTAACGGCTGTAGAGAAGTCTGAAGGGTTGCTTTTGTATCTGCTGGAGGGCATCTGCCTTTCCTTCTGAAGTAAGCTAGATACAATTGCCAGTAGAACTCTGACCTAGTGCTTTCTTTTGCTGGGTATTGAAGTAGCATGGCATGCGTAGTGGAAAGCATTAGTATAGAAGTTAGGAAAAGATTATTTCTGTTCTGGTACCACAATTAAATGTATAATTTTGGACAAATTTCTTAATCTCTTTGTGCAATTCCTTGACCATTAAATGGGAGAGGTGGTTGAATTAGATAAGGAGTCAGGCAACGGCACCAACTTTGGAGTCAAACAGAGTCAGGGTGTAACTGTTTTTCCATTCACTAATTAGAAGTTATATGAGAAATGTATATATAGTGCTCACAGTGCAATGCCTGTTTGCAGTAAGTGCTTAATAAGCCTTAGGTATTATTTTTATGAGATGAAGCAAGTTACTTATTTTCAGAACCTGTTTTTCTTATTTGTAAGATGGGGATAATGTTTATCATACTGAGTTGATATTGGTATTTAAATGAGGATGACAAATATAAAGCGCCTAGTGCAGTGTGTGGCACAAAATTAAGTATGAGTTACATATTGGTTGCTTTTTCCTCACAAGGTTCCTTCTAGCACAGATTTCTTTTTCTTTTCTTCTTCTTTTTTTATTTTCACCCAATTTCAGGAAGAGTGAAGTTGGGGAGAAGCCTGGGCTACTGGGTACTTTAGAAAAAGATCTTCAGGGAGAGGGCGTTGTTAGGGGCCTGACTGATTTACAGCAGAAATGCTAGAATCTTAAAGTGAAGACTTTAAAGAACCCAAAGGGGACAAAACAATAATACTTATTTGTGCTAAAGCAGCATGGTAGAGTGAGAACAAAATTGGACTGTGAATTGATTAACTGACTCAACAAATTTAACAAGTATTTATTATACACCTGTTATTTGCCAGGCACTGTTGATGCTTGGATACAAGATCCCTGCTGCCCTCATGGAGTTTATGGAGTGAGTGGGGAGACACAAGACAATAAGTATGAGAAGGTTAAAAAAAACTGAGGAATTATGAATGGGGGGTGGGAATGTAGGGTAGAATAGGTAATCAAGAGCCAGATGAGCACTATTCAAAATGTGGTTTGTGGTCTGTCCAAGAACTGTTTGTTCCTGGTCCTCCCTGAGATAAAGACTGAAATTGAGTCTAGAAATATTCATTTCAATCCGATGAAGTAATTTTATGTCAGTTGAATCAAACAATGAAAATAATTGAGGCTCATTTTATATGCCCTTTTAAATTTCATTTTTCAAGTAATTAATTTTCATTGTATTTTACAAAAGTACTGATCTGTGGTGGAATGGAAATAAAATACTGGTTCTTTACTGTTATTAGTTTGAGAAGCAGTGAGCTAGTTCAACAACTTCTATTGTTGGCACTTTTAGTAAGCAGGTCGTGGAGATTTTGAGCTTCTTTTGATTAATTAATTCACTGTTAGGTAATTGACTTATCTGGCTTTTAAAAAATAATATTTAAATATTTGTTATTTACATTGTATTTTTTATGCTCGACTAAATTATTAGGTCTTTTGATTTCCAAGTACTTTTATTCAGAGTTGGATGCATATACAAGTAGGATGAGGGAGAAAGCAACTAAAAAAATTTAAACTGGAAGGAATACAATATTTGGATGATTTCTGAAGTATCTTTTCTAGCTCTGAGATGTTATGACTGATATATGGTACTTAGAAAGCTCTTTTGGTATAAGGCCTTTCCGCCCACCAATTGTTAACTTACATGGTGTATACTACATGAAATTATATTATGTTTGTCCCTATCACTTCATCTGCTGCTGGTGGGGCACAGAAGAGAATATAGTTGTTTGAGAAGATCTGTCATTGCTTATCAATATTAGAAGTCTACCATTTGCTATTGATATATGATAACTTTATCATTCCTCTCACTTTAGAGGCCCGTTATCTTTATTATGTAGTAGGGGTAACTTAAGAAGTATATTTTAAGATGACTGTATATAAGATTTAAAAAGGACCAGATTTTGGATCACCCCTAGTTAGCATTTTAAGTACTTCTTTTCATTTTATTATCATTTCAGATGTGGCATTAAACTAGTTTTTGGATTGTTATTTGAAAATGAAATTTAATATGTCTATACTCAACAAAATAAGTAAAAATTAGCAGTGGAGATGTAGAATTATGTATTAGTGGGTCACAGAGTAACTAAAAAACATTTAAACAAAGGACTTCATGGATAATGACTCAACTCTTGCCCAGTCGGACTTGGCCAATAAAAACAATACGTGAATAATATAGATTGGAAAAGAATGTGGCACTGACGAAATATGTTCTTTTTTTTTTTTTCTTTTTCAAAGTATGTTCTTGTGAAGATATTTGTAACTTACCATGCCTGGGTTTTGCTACTGAGCACATTCTTTAGTAATATAAACTGATGGTAAATGTGTTGAATTATTTAACCATCTTAATAGTGATACCTGAAGATGCACACATCTTATTTGGTGAAATGCTAAACAGTATGTTTCTAAGAGCAAATCTGTTTAATAATGTTCACTATTTAATTGATTAGTTAATAAAATTTGAAAGGTAGTTGTAGAGTAGAATGAGGATAGCTTTTAGGTAATGTGAATTATAATTTGTATTTTTAATGATTGTTAAAAATAACAACCATTGAAGTTATGTAATCATATTGGTCTATGCCATAAGTAAATTAAGCCTTTTGAATATCTCTTGGGGGTTAAAAATATTTTTCATGTGGTGGGGGTGGAATTTTAGTTATATAACAATTGTAAATTGGTTTTCTTTCATTACCTGGATCTGAATTATATTAGTAAATAGGTAACTAGATATATTCTAGAACCAGTCAGTGCCTGTTGGGCAACAAATGGGGAGGGTTTATTCAGCAGAACTCTCCTTTAGTTTGGTCATGAAATGAGGGCTGCTTTATGTAAATTGTTCTTACTGGCGCCAGCTAGCTGTAACTGCAGTCTGGCTGTGCTAGGGCAGCAAATAATGTGTGTCGTGGATTTTCTGTTTGGAATGTATAAGAATTCAACCTTTTGGACTGAAAGAACATAGTTGATGCGTTAGAATAGGAGTAGTGAGACTTCCACAATTGACAGTGAATGTGGAATAGTGAGAAGCTATAAGCCTTTTAAGCTTTTATTTCTCTTTTATAGATTTATGCCTATTGATACTATTGGGTAATATGTGGGAGGTACTGAACTGCACTGAGTTGCTGCAGACCTAGTAGTTGGTAGCATAGAAGGCAGTACAAAGAATTCTGATTCTAGGCATTTTCATTTGAAACAATCAGTTTGAAGATATACTTTGTGTGTTCTGTGAGCTTCATTAACTTATTGTCTGACGTTTTTTGGCTTTTGTGGTTAATGGGATGTTTGCTGCACAAACTGCACAACAGATGTGAACCACTGTTTGAAAGGAATTTTAATATGTAGCCAACTACTGTATTTGTGTTTTTTCATGAATATGAACCAAACAAGAAATTTAGATTCAAGAAGGCTGACCTAGAAGTCTGCATTAGCTTTTAATATTTATAAAAATGAACTAAGTAGCAGTGGTTTAAAGAAGAGGAAGTCCTTTTCACAGTGTCAAGCTGCCCACAGGTAAGAGATTCAGGTCCTTTTTCAACATCTCCCTATTCCCCAGGATATATATCTCTCTCTCCATTGGGAAGGTTTTTATGTTCGTTTGTTTTCAGTTGTAGTAATAACAGGATTGGTAGATTGCTTAATGTTAATATTTGGGAGATTTTGAATGCCATATTCAGATTTGGTCTTTTAAAAAGTCATTTTCATCTTCTCAAAATTTCTCCACATTTGAATTCAAATGAAATAACTGTGGGCTTCATATATGAATATTACTCGTGCATACAGTATGTTCATATTGCATAGAGATCAGTTTTAGTTCTCTTTTTGTTGTAGTCCATTACTATATTCTCAGTTGTAGTGACACCAACTGGTACATGCAGCGAGATGACAATTTGTAACCTTACTTACCTATAAAGTTTTAGAGTAAATTTAGCACTTTGAATTCACCATTACAAATCAGAATGCTTATGCTTTCACATTTGGCTCATTGACATACATATTAAATAATGTATATTTATTTAATATATATTAAACAAACATGGTCAAGGTTTGCAGTTCCACCCTTATCCTTTCCTTTCCATACTTTATTTACTTATTTATTTATACTTTTTTCTCTATGGTGATAGGTCCACAATTTAAATTTATCACTATTTTAACAAAGTGAATTTAAGACTCTAAAACTAGAAGGGATACATTAATAACAATTTACATTGAATTTAATATTTTATTTCTTAAGCTGGTTGAAGGATGCATAGGCATTTGTTCTTTTTTTGTATGCCTGATATATTGTATACAGAAAAGCAAAATCTATTAAAATAAAAATAAAGAACTATTTAAAATAAGGAATATATTACCATTACTGTAAAGATATGAAGGTGTATGTTTATAAATAAGTGCAAGTATACGTGTCCATTACTATCAGTATGGTCAGAGATGAAATAAATATATTACTGATTGATATAATAATTTTGGGGGGGTAGGTATGAGGAGTTGAATAAGTAGGTTAAAGTAAAGAGTTGTACTGAGGTTAGCATAAGAGAAGTGGAAGAAAGGAATTATATTAGGCAGATCTCTGCTCTTTGCCTCCCTTTCTAGGAGTTAAACAGCAGGTTCTTTCTGCCACTCTAAAGTGTGAGTTTTATGTGGGACTTCTAGTACACCAGCTTCTGAAAGTCAATTCCTCATTTGTTACTACATGGCTGTGTACTTAAAAACTGGAGACCAGCTGTGAAGGAAGCCACATTCATGTTTCAGAGGCATGAACCTGTTGTCTTTTGACTGTTACTTGGATTTTTAAAAAAAAATTATCTTAATATATGTTCTATTAAAGTGCAGAAATTTATGTATTTTTGTGTGTTTCATCTCAGTAAACAGCACTGTGATTGGCGAAATAGTGACAGCAGAAAGAAATCAATTTTCATTAACATGTTTGCGGTTGGATGGGAACAGGTCATGCTTTTCTTGGTGTGAAGGACATACCCATGTGAAATAGTTGGGAAGTGTTTTCAGGCTTCTTTTGAGCCATTATATTATTTGGAAGAATGTTGAACTAAGAAGATAGTTGAGATGGACTGGTTTTTATATAGAGAGAAAGAAGAAAGGAGTTGTTAGAACAAAACAGAGAAATTCAGGGGCCGGCCCGTGGCTCACTTGGGAGAGCGTGGTGCTGATAACACCAGGGCCACGGGTTTGGATCCCTATATAGGGATGGCTGGTTAGCTCACTTGGGAGAGCGTGGTGCTGACAACACCAGGTCAAGGGTTAAGATCCCCTTACCGGTCATCTTTTAAAAAAATCAAAAATCAAAACAAAAAAACCCAGAGAAATTCGTTGAAGGTTATTAGAGCTGGGGGTCATAGCAAGAGAGATGAAAGAAAGTAGGATAAAGGAGTATTCTGTCATACAGACAAAAGGAAGCATGTAAGACAATGATAAAAGTCATGAGGATAAAGGTGTGTAATATTTGGGACTATTGAAGGTTGAGTGTGAATGATCCAAAGTCTGAGGGATAAAAGTTTGAGTTTTTAGTTTTTGTATACTTCTTAGGCAACAAAATTTATTTAGCAAGTAGTGTAGAATCACCGTATGTTCCAAATGAAATGAACTTAAACTTGCCTACTGTTTTATATTAGTGACAGCTAATTTTTTGGGAGACGGCTGGCAGGTATGGGAATCTAAACCTCTCTAACCGGCCAAGCTAACTGGCCTACCTCTGCTTTAACATTTTTTTTTTTTGTCTTTTTCCGTGTCCGGCAACGGATCGCAACCCTCAGTGTGGCCCCCGTACCGGACCGGGACCGGCAACGGGATCGCAACCCTCGGTGTTGCTCCCGCGCCTCGCTCAGCCAGTGAGCGGGAACCGGTCTGTATGTGGGATCCGAACCCTCGGCGGGAGCGCCGCTGTGCTTCCGAAGCCACCAGGCCGGCCCTGCTTTAACATTTTTAATGACAGGAGGGAGAGTCTCTAATTTCGTGTCAGTTCCCTTTTTTTGTTGGACAGTTGAACAAGTTAACATCTGTTGATTTTGAGACAAAGTTGCCTTTCCTTGTTTTTATTTTTGCCTCCCATAGCCCCCCCACCTTGAATCTTTGTGTCTGTTTCTTTCTTTCTTTCTCTTTGTATTTGTGTCTCTTTTACATGACAGATTTGTACTATTTGAAGAAAGCCATATAAATTTCTTTGTGCTTTCTAGACTAAGTATCGTCCATTTTCCCCAACTATTTCTCATACAACATGTTCCAAACCGTTCTTTAGTGCGTTCATTCCCTTGTTGGTCCCACAGTTATTAAAAGTACTTCTGTATCTGATGCTCAGAAACAACCATAATAACTCTAAAAATGTCCCCCTTCTCCTTGACTATATACTTTGGCAGTTTAACTTTGCATTATTAACATTTTTGGCAGCCACATTGTGCTGTTGAATTTTTTGTTTTGCAGTAAGTTAAAATCCCTTGGTCTTTTCCCCATGCTCTATTGATAACCTTTAATATACTTGAATATTTGAATATATTTATAGTTATGTTTCCTTCATAATTTCTAATATTGTTTATTATGTTTATTATGCTTTCTCTAGATCTTCCTTGCTGTTTTTCCATTTTAATAGTCTTTTAAAGAACTGGCTTTTAGTTTCATTAATTGCTTTCTATTTTGTTGATTATTTGCCGTATTTGTCTGCTTTTATTTATTTTATTTATTTATTTATTTATTTTTTTAAAAAAGATGACCGGTAAGGGGATCTTAACCCTTGACTTGGTGTTGTCAGCACCACGCTCAGCCAGTGAGCTAACCGGCTATCCCTATATGGGATCCGAACCCGTGGCCTTGGTGTTATCAGCACCGCACTCTCCCAAGTGAGCCACAGGTCAGCCCTGTCTGCTTTTATTTTAATTCCATGCTTTGGAATTATACCTTTCCTCCTTTACTAGTGTTTTTGAGTTTGTGCTTTTTTATTAATATATGCACTTAAAGCTATCAGTTATCATTTGAGTATCATTTTAGTTGAATTCCCTAGGTGGTACTGATACCCCCCAACTTATGTTGGGATTACGTCCTGATAAATCCATTGAAATTTGAAAATATTGTTAAGTTGAAAATGCATTTAATATATCTCACCAACTGAATGTCATAGCTTAGCCTAGCCTACCTTAAACGTGCTCAGAACACTTACATTAACCAACAGTTGGGCAAAATGATCTGACACAAAGCCTATTTTGTAATAAAGTGTTGAATATCTCATGTAATTTATTGAATACTGTACTGAAAATGAAAAACAGTGGTTGTAGGGGTACTTGTATTAGTCTCTTTTCTGTTGCTGTTAACAGAATACCTGAAACTGGGTAATTTGTAAAGAAATAGCATTTATTTCTTACAGTTTTGGAGGCTGGGAAGTCCACAGTCCGGGGATGCATCTGGTGAGGGCCTTCTTCTTGGTGGTGAGTCTCTACAGCAACAAAGAGTGTCACGTGGAGAGCATGGCATGAGCAAGAAAGCTAACCTTCTCACTTGCTCTCCTTATAAAGCCTTCAGAACCACACCTATGACAATCCGTTAAACCATCAACCTAGTACTCCGTGAACAGATCGATCCATTCGTGAGGGCACAGTCACATATTAAAGTCGCAATCCAATCACATATTAAAGACTCCCCTTCCACCACCATATTGGGGGTTAAGTTTCAACACGAGCTTGAGGAGACATTCAAACCACAGCAGTAGTCAAAGTAGGATTTCAGCTGAATGTTGAAAATGAACTGAAAGTTGCAGCATCATAAATTTGAAAAATCCTAAGTTGAATCACTTGTAAGTCTGAAACTATCTGTATTTTGTTAGTGCTTTGTTGTTATTTCACCACTGATCTCTTTCTTATTCCAAAAGTTATTATTATTATTTTTTTTCTCTCTTTTTTTTCTTTCTTTAATTTACAAGGAGACAATTTTTCTCTCATCTTATCGGTCTATCTAACTTTATTATATTATGGCCAGAGAACATGACCTTGTTTGATTTTTTATTTTTGTCTTTGGATTTATTAAGATTTCCTTGTCACCACATGCATGGTCAATGTAATGTATGTGAATATATTTGTGAAAAATTTATATTTTGGGTTTATTGGGTATACAGCTCTGTTTGTTTTACTATTATTCTAGTTGGGAAATGCATTCTTTATTATTTTTATTTTCTTCGTCTGTAGATTTTAGAAAGAGGTATGTTTATCTCTGATTATGGATTTATTATTTTCTTCCTGATTTTTTTAAACCTGTTTTTGCTGTATGTGATTTGAAGTGGTATTGTTTAGGTATATCAAAGATACAAGTTTCTAGTGGAATTTTATCTTTTATCAATAGGGCATATCTATTATGGTCTTATTACTTGATTTTCAATTTGAATTCTCTTTTTATATGTTACATATACGTTTTATATATATACCTAACCTTTTTGGGGGTTAGCATTTGCCCAGTGTATTATTTTCCATCCTCCAGTTTTCTGCCTTTCTGTGCTGTCTTATAAGGTGTGTATCTTGTTTATAGTATGCATCTAATGATATTTTTGTCATTTTACCTAGCTTAAAACCCACTAATTTTTTTCTGAGCGATAGTTTTCTTTATTTTTGCTCTGTATTCTGCATCCCCTCAATCTGCTAACTTCCACATTTTAATTATCTGGGATTTTTAGTTCCAGAATATTTATTTTAAAGATGATGGAACCTCAGTTTTTTCGTCGTACACGAGTTTTACTTGTATTTTAGAGCATTGCTGGTTTCCTTATCTGAATTTCTTCTTAGGGTCTTCTGCTGTCTTGTACCTGTAATGTATCGTCATATAATTATTTTAGCAAGGGTCTGCTTTCTCATTCTTTGCTCAAAAGCAGTATCTTTGTTTCTCTACCCTTGCTGATTGCTACTTTGGCTGGCAATAGAATTCCAGGATAAAAATAACATTTCCCCTGAATTTTGAGGGTTTGTTTTTTTTTAGCATTCAGTATTGCTGATGACAAGTCTGATGTCAGTTTAATTCTTATTTCTTTTTAGTTAATTGATTTTTTTTTTTACTCTAAGTGATTAATATTTCCTCATACTGGTTTTCTGAAATCTTATAACAATATGTCTAGGTGTCAAAAATTTTATTTTGCTTGTTTTAATTTAGTTTGTTTTGGTATTCAGTAGGCTTTTCTTATTAGAACTTGTACTCTGTGAGTTTTTTTTGTTTTGTTTTTTGTTTTTCCCCCTCTCTTTTTTTCCTTGGTTCTCTTTTTCTAAAACTACTCTTAAATGAAAGTTGTTGCTTCTGGATACATCTCCCATGTTTCTTAGCTTTTATATTTTTCTTTTGTATAATATTATGAGACAACATCTGGTTTGATTAACTAGGTATCTTCAGCTATGTTCATGTAGCTCATATTTTGAGTTTCTAAGATATCAGATTGATTTCCTTTTATATCTGCTTGTTCTTGTGGATGAAGTAATATCTCATACACTTTTAGGATTTTTTAATATACTGTTTTAAAATGTCTTATGTTCATTTTGCTAATTTTTTAGCTAGTTTTTTTTATGGGGTTTGGCACTTAATCTTTTTTAAAAAATTCTTTTTATTTGTTTTGTTTTGGTTTTTTTGGTGGCTGGCTGGTACAGGATCTGAACCTGTGACCTTAGTGTTACCACTGTGACCTCAGTGTTACCAGCACCATGCTCTCCCAAGTGAGCGAACTGGCCAGTTCTTTTTTTGGATTCTTGACAGTATTCTTTTTTGTATTTGAGATTTCCTGTTTTACTTTGGGTAGATGCTGATGACTTAGGTGATTGTGAGGGGTGGGGAAGTATACTTGCTACATGTGGGCTATGTTGGTGATTTGTCTTTTGTATGGTAGCCTCCCTGTTTCTTTTGCGACTTAGTGTCTGTATAAATCACTACCCTCTCCATATTCATAATTATCACTTCTGCCATTGCTCAGCACTAAGCATGGAAAAGAGAAAATTGGATTACTTGCATGCCTTATATACATGTTCAAATTTTTTTGTGTATTATAAAATGTAATGGCATCAAAACAGGAAACACTTCTTGACTACTTACAATGCATAAGTAATTTCTATTTGTTATGTCATTTAATTCCCATAACTTTTCTGTGAGGACAGATGTTATTATAGCCTTGTTTTCATAGATGAGGATAATGAGGCAATGAGAGGATACATATCTTGGACAGGTAACTTAACCAGGAAATGATAGTACCAGTATTCAAAAGGTATATTTGGTCCCAGGGTTTGCACTATTAATTACTAAGAGTTCTGTAACTGCTTTTTTTTGGTACACTTACTGTATCTCAGAGATCTTTCCATGCCTGTGAAAGGGATGTACCACATTCTTTTAAATTCCTTAGTGTTCTTTAGTGTGGATGCTCCAGTAATTTTTTTTTTTTTAACTATTCTGTTTGTGATGAGTATTGTTTATTTATTTATTTTTGTTATTGCAGTGCAGCAGTAGGCATCCGGATAACATTCATTTTTAAAACACATTAGTGTAAAAGGTAGATGTGTCAGAGTGCCTTTGGTGTGTCAGATCGATGCACAGTTTTTGCCTATTTGCCTTTAAAAATGGTTGTAACAGTTAGCTCTTCTGCTAACAGTGTATGAGACCACTTACTTTTCTGTACATTAATGCTAATCATAAATAGTTGCCAATCTGATGTATAAAAATGTGTTTTCTCTTCGTTTTGTCTTTCCCTGATTATTGAACATTTTTTCTTATGTATGTTGTTTTATGAATTGTCTCATTTTTCTTTTTCTTTCGAATTGCTTGTCCTTTTTATTCACTAATAGGTGTTTTTTTTAAAATTCTGAATATTCATCTTATATTACTATGCTTTTTTCCCAACTATTTCTCAACATTTGTGGTTATTTGTAGTACTTTCTGTGCCTTTGAAATTTTCAATGATTTTGTATCTACTCTGTTTGCTATTGCACTCATATGTTCAATGGCTATTTTGATCCATTCTCAACAGTTCATTTCAAAATCCATCTCTTGTCTGTTAGTTTGTGATGCTTTCTGTGTCATGCATTACATTCTTTTTTTGTGTGTCCTTTTTGAGACCGGCCGCACCGCGCTTAGCCAGTGAGTGCACCGGCCATCCCTATATAGGATCCGAACCCGCGGTGGGAGCAGCGCAGCGCTCTCCCGAGTGCGCCACGGGCTCGGCCCATGCATTACATTATTTTATTGCTTGTGTTTATCTTTTGGATAATTATTCTATTATATTCTTTTTTTATGCTTAGGATAACAATTATTGCTTTGTCATATGCTGTCACATCTGGGAGGGCAAAACATCATTCTTCATTACTTTTGATTTTCAAATTTTTCTCTATTTTTGCATTTTTTTTCCCTTAGCAATTAACTTTTATGATATCACTTTTTATTTTTATCAGTGCTAATTTTTATTTTTATCAGTGAATGAGTATTGAAACATACTCAGTTCCATTTCACTTTTTGTTGAGAAGTGACGAATTTTGTAACCTTTTTGGGTTGTTAATAAATTTTCTAATATACTTATTTTAAAAATTATTAGAGGTGTTTAAAATTGAAAAACATTACCATTTGGGGTCGAAGAGCTATCTCATTTTTTAGTAGTTAATCGGGCATATGTGGGGATAGAGGAATTTGAAGAAATGTATAGTTTCTTGTCTCTTGGTCTTAAAGACCTAATATAGTTGCAGTCTTAAAGACCTAATATAGTTGCAGTCATTTCCCACAGTCAGCTTTGCTAGTCTATCCAAGGGCTGTCTTTTGCACAGTATATATACTGAATTGATTGTTGTGCTGAAAGCAGTGATGTGGCTGATCAAATTTTTTATTGGTAGAGTAGCTTCAGAGTCTTTATCTCAACACAGAAAAGATGATAAAAAATCTGGAAGAGAAATATTGTAAGTATTTGGAAATACTGAAATAAAGTCCTGGATCTGAATTTGTGAACCCCTGAAAAGAGTTTAATTGTACTTATTGGATTATTGCATTTATCACTGCCTTTCCTTGGGATTTTCCTTTCTTTTCTTCCTTTCTTTCCTCAACCTCCTCCTTTAAATTCTGGAGGCTCTAGGCTCAGTTAAATATTTTCATGTGGCAGAGAGCCAGATTTCCAATAGCCCTGAACTTGGCATGCTGCTGTTGCTTAGCAACTACTTGTGAAGTCTTGTGGCTATAACTGAATTATAAATAGGGTTATGAGCAGAAGTGCAATTGAAATTGAGATTGGAAAGAAAGCCATACTCTTTTTTCTCCCCCTTCCATTTGAATTTGAGTGATTGTTTTTTTTTTTAAATGCAGAGTCAGTTTTCAGAAATCCGACTCATAAAAATTGGGAGTCCTAACCCTATCAGGAAGACAATGAGGTCTCTGTAGAGGTCTTGTATGTAATTACACATTTGAAAACATGTTTTTGATTATTAGGATTAAACAGTCTATAGTGGACACATGGAAGTTCATGGAAACTAGAGAATTTCTCCTAATTTTCATGGTCATACATGTAGAAAAATATCCATACATTGTATTCCTGCTTGTATTGCTTTCCACATTTACATTAAAATCTACATGCAGTAACACTTTTTTCACATTGTTTTTTAGAGTATCTTCAAAATTATCCTATAATAATGATCATATAGGCATTTGGTGAATATTGAATATGTGAATAAACCAACCTGTTTTTATTATTACTTAGAAAGTAGTGTATTTTGGAGTAGAATTTATTAAAATGTTATTAGAAAATCAAAATTTGAAGGGTCCTTTAAGTTCTCCTGATTTAATTTCAGTATATTTCAGATGGAAAACTTTAGACCAAATAGACCAAAAGACATTAAATGATTTGCCTAAGATCTCCCGCACCTTAGTCTGTGTTTTTTCCATAACCGTCTCTCTTACTGATGTATATTTAGTAGCTTGGTTTTTTTTTTTTTTTTTGCACTCATATTTCATCAGTTTACACAGAAATACAATTGAATTCTGTAATTTATAATAAAAACGTACAGCTCAGGTAACAAACACAGCTTAGATGACAGCAGTAGAACGTGAGTTTTCAGTGTATTTGTGGGTATCAGTCAATATGTTTGTTTAGAAATGGAGAACATTGGCTCATTTGATACAATGATTAGAAGGAGAGAGGTTGAGAGAGTTTCCAAAGTATAGTATTTTTTGGTCAGATCTCTATAGATTTTTTCTTTTTTAGGTTCTAAAGGTGAAACTAAGTGGTAATTCTTGATTTTGGATAAAGAAACCTTGTATTTTCTTTTCTTTCTTTCTGTCCTTTTTTTTTGTGCTGGCCTATAGGGGATCCAAACCCTTGACCTTGGTGTTATAACACTGCACTCTAACCAGCTGAGCCACTGGCCAGCCCAAACTCTGTATTTTCTTAAAATACATCATAAACTTTTGATAATAGCTTCTAAAAGCTTAACCTATGAAACTAAGATTCTTAGGAACATTTGCCAGAAACGAGTAGATTGTGTTCTTATGCAGTGCTGCTAGGAAGATTTTAGAGTGGGAATGTAATTTTTTTCTTTAGCTCTTGGAGGAGCATCCTTTGTTGTATGTCCAGTAGAGATCTTGCTACAAAAGCCTAACTTTTGTTTTTTGAAAGGCCTCACTGAAGAAAGATGTAAATTGGCTGGGAAAATTGTGGTAAAAATAATTTTAATTAGATCTACCAGGAGGGATAACCATTAATATTACTTTGCTGTGGAAGAGAAAAATAGTTGGTACAAAGAGGAATTTGAGTTTCCTCCAGAATATGGAAGAGGATTAAGGTACTTTTCTTTAGTTTAGTTAGATTTGTTATTAAAGTTAGCTAGGGCCACAGAACATCTGACTGTCAGCTGCCATTTTAAACTCCTGTCAGGGTAGAGGGAGAAGAGAGTAGAGATCCAGGGTGAATTTCCTGGAACTATCTGAATTTTTCTAGGGCATTTTAGTTGCTATGCTAATTATTCGAAGGTGCCTTGATTTTTTCAGTTACCCTCCAGTTTAGATTGGCATGTCATATGCAACTGCTTTGAATAATGTTTTGCAAATATGCTTTTTTGGTTTCTTTGAAACAAAACTGGTCAGTATAAGTAAAAAAATTTTAAAAAGTATTATAAGTACTTTAAATATTACTGAAGAAAACATGAGGTACTGAGACTTATTTTTAATGTGATACTTGATATGTGGGATTATCAAAGGATTTTTTCCCACTTGTATCTTATTAACAAAATCTGACCTATTTCTGATATACTCTCCCACTAATTATAACTGACAGGTTAATTCATATTGCTTTCCTTTGTGATGAGGGTAATAATAAGTACTTCAGATAAGTAAACAAGATCTATATACATAAGAGACTTAAGATATTTTAAAGATAATAAATACAGTTGTAGTTAGATTCTGGATATTCATCGCATGTGAAAATCAATTAAAAAATAGCTAAACTACTTTTTATGTCGACCAGTTTTTAAACTGACAGAATTTACGTTATGAAAAGCTTCTTTAAATTTAATTTTAAAATCTATTCACTTTTAAATGTTTAGATTAAATCCATTAGTCCATGGATTGTTCATTTAATTTTTACCTTTCCTTCAGTGGAGCTTTTGTTACTTAAAACTGTTCTGTGTTCCTTTATGTTTTAAAGGCATTGTTTATAAGCTTTATTCATTATTAGAATAAGTCCTTTACATATGATTTTCATATTAAGTGTTTAGACTTTCATAGTGTCAAATACTTGAATTCATTTTGCATTTTAGAAAACAGATTGTGACCAAAGAAACTATTTGAAAATTAATTTACTATTTTATCAAGATGTATGAATAGATGGTTTGATTTAGGAAATGCATAGAACGTGTAACTTTAATAAATAGCATTTGTTTTAATGTGATTTGACTGTTTAGCTAGCCTTTCTTTTCAGCAGCTATAATTGAAATTCTTGAAATGAAAAGATGTTCTTTTTGTTGTTATTGTTATTGTTTCTTTCTTTTTCTTTTTTTATTTTGTTATTGTCATTTCTTACTAGCCTATTATCCTCCTCGCAATTGTTACATTAGACTACACATTGTTTGCCACCTTTAGAAATTAAAATTCACTCCAGAGTAAATTTGTAATGTACAAAGAAACATGCATATGAAGCACTATTAGATTGGAAAATTAGACTGATAAAATATATTGTTATCTGGGTAACAGAATAAGAAATTTCAAACATTGTCAACTTTAATATTACCCTACTTATGGCAAAATTGAAAAATCAAAAATAGCAGTATTATACAGGTTATAATTTGCGTGTTTAATTTAACTTTTACTTGACATGAAGAGTATAATTTGTTTTTCTCACTCATTGGAATTATTTTAACTTGTTTGAGAAAATAATTATTGAATGCCTACTGTGTGTAAGACACACTCACTATTGTATGTTGGGAGAAGTTTGTGTTAAAAAATGAATAAGCATAGCCTTATTTAAAGTTCCGCTGTGATAAGTAATTTAAACATTGTGTTTTTAATACATGCTAAACAGTTTTTTTGGCAATAAATCAGTTTCCCACATAATTGCAGAAAAAAAGCATTAAAGAAATGCAGTGCTGTTCAGATTTTGAGATTTTAGAGAGCCTTAAATGTATTAGAACTTGTGATTCAAGTGCCTCATTATTCTCCTAAAAAGAAAAACAAAACAATTAAATATAAATGTGTAGGTGTACATACATGTGCACACGTACATACACATGTAAATAAAATAATATGAATAATGGCATGTTACTGGAAAGTGGCCCATCTATTTAGCTTAGCATTCAGTTTTTTTAATTGGCATCTAATAGGAAAAGAGGTCAAGTTAATATTTTAGGTGATGAAATGCCAGGCACATATTTTTCCCTAAGAAAATAAAGTATTTTTGCTGGTAGTTTTGCTCTTATATATTCACATCTATTCTAGGATTCATACTAGCATATTGTTTCTATTTTTAGGCTGTTGCCAGGCAGATTTAAAATTTCTCCACTTATAGTTGCCCAATTTCTAGCTTCCTGATTGGTTATGTGACCCTGCTTTTATTAGCCAACCACAGTGACTATGCAAATTGTATTTCAGTTTCTGTTGCTGTGAAGGAACTGATAAGATGGCTGCAGGGGGCTCCCTTTGGGGTATGTTTATGATTTTAAAGAAGGTTTTAATAATTATGTAGTAATAAGCATACGTAGATTTCTTTTAAAGGGTTATTTTATTTTTGAAATAAGAAGTCCAACTATCTTAACAGGCTTTATAAGACTGAAAAATGCCTCTATTGTTTCAGATGTGGTTAATATTAATAGTGCTATTTTTTGCCTCTGTTAGGCAATGTATAAGTGGGTATATTTTTTTACTTTTTGTATGTAAACATGCCATCGTATTAGTTTACGAGTCTGTCAAAGTGTTCTAGATTGCTATTTAAGAATTATTTTGTGTCAGTTATGTGTATAGCGCATCATTCTTTTAGTCAGTATTTAGTAAGTATCTCTTACGAGCCCAACCCTACCTAGTTCATTAATATTATACCCGAATACTTATTTCATTTTTCATTCTTTTGTGAAATGACTTCAGAAGGACATCATAATGATATCAGCATAGTTAAGATGTTTTCTGACATCAAAGCTTTCAACACTTAAAATGTATTAATTTTATACTAGATATATAAGTGCCAAAGTGCTTTATTAAACAATATATACTAAACAATATATAAATGTAGGTATTAAAGTCCACTTATAATAATTATTTCTAAAAGGATATATTTAAAGTACTGACATATACAATCAATGGTGGTAAGACATCATATGTATAAAGACAATATTGACAAAATATGACAAACCATATGTAATTCCAGAAAGTTCAAGACATGTACCTTGTTTTAAAATAAATTTATCAGCATTAATTACATATAAGGCCTTTTGATTATAGTACCAGTTTATAATGGAAGAGAATGTTTCAGTTTCATTTAAAATTTTCTAGTCCTTCTGTTAAAAGATATTTAATTGCATTTTCCATGTGTAGAAGACTTTATTAATATTTGTACCTGGAGTGTTAACCTGTATCATACTGAGTAATGCTTTTTTGCCTGTTTTTTTTTCTTTTATTTTGTGTGGATATGTCATGTCCTTTTCTACTGTCCTGTGAGATAAGCATACTATAAGATTATGTCCCATTTGGGACAAGGAAAAACAGTAACTGGCTTTTCTAAGATGAGGACATAAGGGAGAAAAGCTAGTGCTATTTTGTCTATATTGCTTTTCATCACCAGTACAGCTACATTTGTTGGCCGAGAAATGTGAATTCCATAAAGTATGAGCCAATACTCAATTCTCTTGGTGTATTTTGTCCATGCTGGAAATGTGACCATTGAAGGGAGATAGGTTGTAAAGAAATAAAAAACAAAACACTCAACTGAAGTTCTGCTATTCTTCTTCTTCTTTTTTTTTTTTTTCCTTTTTGTCTTTTTTCGTGACCGGCAACGGATTGCAACCCTCAGTGTCGCGCCCGTACCGGACCGGGACCGGCAACGGGATCGCAACCCTCGGTGTTGCACCCGCACCTTGCTCAGCCAGTGAGCGGCCGGTCTGTATGTGGGATCCGAACCCTCGGCGGGAGCGCCGGCGCACTGTAGCAGTGCGCCACCGGGCCAGGCCCTATTCTTCTTTTTTATATCAGGTTTATTGAGATACAATTCACATATCATACAATTCACTTTTTTTTTTTTTCTTTTTAAAGATGATCGGTAAGGGAATCTTAACCCTTGACTTGGTGTTGTCAGCACCATGCTCTCCCAAGTGAGCCAACTGGCCATCCCTATATAGGGATCCAAACCCATGGCCTTAGTGCCATCAGCACCACACTCTCCCAAATGAGTCACTGGCGGGCCCTATTCACCTGTTTTAAAGTGAACAATTCAGTGGCTTTTAGCAATAGCATAGAGTTGGGTAACCATCAACACAATCAGTGTTAGAATGTTTTTATTATCCCATAAAGAAATCCTATACCCAGTAAAAGCTACCTCTCATTTCCTCCCAAATCCTCCAGCCCCAGGCAATCGCTAGTCTACTTTCAGTCTCTATAGATTTGCCTGTTTTGGACATTTCATGTAAATGGGCCTTTTATGACTGGCTTTTGTCACTTACCACATTTTCAAGGTTCATCCATGTTGTAGTTTGTATCAGTACTTCACTCCTTCTTGTGGCTGAATATTCTGTTGAATGGATAATTCCACATTTTATTTATCCACTCATCAGTTGCTGGACATTTGGATGGTGTCCAGTTTTGGGCTATTATGAGTAATGCTGCTTTGAGCACTTGTATACAGTTTTTGCATGGACATCTGTCTTTATTCTCCTGGGTATATACCTAGGAGTGGAATTGCTGGGTTGTATGGCATGCCATGTTTAACCTGTTGAGGAACTGCCCAACTGTTTTCCAAAGCTGCTGCACCATTTTATAATCCCACCAGCATTGTATGAAAGTTCTAAATTCTCCACATTTTTGCCAACACTTATTACTCTCTTTGATTATAGCTGTCCTGGTGTGCATGAAGTGTTGTCTCATTGTGATTTTGATTTGCATTTCCCTGATTACTTATGATGTTGAGCATCTTTTTGTGATTGTTGATTATAGACTATTAGCTTATTGGCTTATTTGTAGAAATGACTGTTCAAGTCCTTCGCCTATTTTTAAATTGGGTTATCTGTTCTTTTATTATTGAATTGTAACAGTTTTTTATATATTCTGGATATAAGTCTCTTATCAGATATATGCTTTACAAATATTTTCTCCCATTGTGTGTTGTCTTTTCTTTTTTCTTTCTTTTTTTCTCTTTTTTTTGGCAGCTGGTGGCCAGTATAGGGATCCAAACCCCTGACCTTGGTGTTATTAGCACCATGCTCTAACCAGTCTTTTCATTTTCTTTGGTGGATCACCTTTGTAGCACAAAATTTTTAAATTTGGTGAAGATCAGTTGAACTCTTTTTTGTTGCTTATTCTCTTTGTGTCATATCTATGCAACCATTGCATATTACAAGGTCATGAAGATTTATGTCTATGCTCTATTCTAAGATTTTAAGTTTTAGGTTTTAAATTTAGGTCATCGATCCATTAAGAGTTAATTTTTGAATTTGGCAATAGATGGGGGCCCAACTTCATTGTTTTCTATGTGACTATCCAGTTGTCCCAGATCTCTTTGTTGAAAATACTAGTTTTTCTTCCATTGAATGGTCTTGTAATCCTTGTTTAAAATCAATTTACTGTAAATGTGAAGGTTTATTTCTCTTCTATTTATATGTCTTTTTTTGTTGGTAGTACCACAGTGTCTGGATTATAGCTTTGTAATAAATTTTAAAAATCCAAAATGTGAGTCCTTCAAGTTTGTTTTTCTTTTTCAAGATGTTTTTGGTTATTCTGGGTCTTTCGTATTTCCATATAAATTTTAGGATCAACTTGTCAATTTTTGCAAAGACAGCTGTGATTTTGATGGGAATTGCCTTGAATCTGCTGTCCAATTTGAAGAGTATTGGCATCTTAACAATACTAGTATTTTGATTAATGAGTATGGTATGTTTTTCCATTTATTTAGGTCTTTATTTTCTTCAACAATGTTTTATAGTTTTCAGAGCACTAAGTTTTGTACTTCTGCTAAATTACTCAGTTTTTGTGGTAATTGTAAGGGGAATTGTTTTCTTAATTTTCATTTTTGGGTTATTGTCAGGATATAGGAACACTATAGATTTTTATATATTGATCATATATCCTGCAACCTTGTTAAACTCTATTACTAGTTCTAATAATTTTTTAGTTGATTCCTTACTATTTTCTGTAAACAAGATTTTGTCATCTGCAAATATAGATAGTTTTACTTCTTTTATTTTTCAAGTTAGATGACTTTTATTTCATTTTCTTGCCTAATTGCGCTGGCTGGAACCTTTAGCTCAATATTGAATAGCAGTGGTAAGAAGAGACATCTTATCTTTCTACTTATCTTGGGGTGAAAGATTTGTCTTTTACCATAAAGTATCATGTTAGCTGTGGGGTTTTCCTACATGCCCTTTATCAGGTTGAGGGAATTCCCTTATATTCCTTGTTTGTTGAGTGAATTCTGCTATTAATTGCTATGTTGAGATAAGGATAAGTGACTTTTTTTTTCTTTTCATGGTGAAAAAATGTGTATTTAGAATTAGCCACTGGACTCAGTTTAGATTATCCCAGTTTTGTTGGCAACATCCAAAGTATCATAATCAGGAGCCAGTGGAACATATGACTTCTCTCCATCAGGCCTAACTGGGGTGTTGACCATGACTGCATCAATGTCATAGAGCTTCTTCACAGACTGTTTGATCTGGTGCTTGTTGTCCTTCACATTCACAATGAACACAAGTTTGTGGTCTTCTGTTTACTTCATGGCAGACTCAATGGTGAGGAGAAACTTGATGGCATAGTGGTCAAGCTTGTTTCTCCTGGGGATGTTCTTTGAATATTTTTGGACTGCCTCCAGAGCTACAGTGTCTTGGGCCACTGCTGTTGGAAGGTGGGTGATGTGTGGATATTCTTTTGTGTGGCTGTGGACACCTTATAGGACTTACTTCTTGGCCTTCAAAGCCTATGCTTTGGCTTCAACTTTGAGAGGGACAGGAGCTTCTTTCTTTGCCTTTGGTGCCATCTTGGTGAAAAGTAAGGATAAGTTACTTTTCAAAAGGTAATTGAATATATAGAAAGCTGCTGGTAATACTGTTGTAGCTATATATATGAAGCAATGAGCAGGCTGGTGAGATTGTGGGAGGAGACTACAAACAAGTCTCATTTACTGTGTACATAGGCCTTACCAATGATCTTAAATGACTTCTCCATTTTTGAAGAGATAGAAAATTGTGGCAAATACCATGTAGTTTATTGCTCAACATTCTTGTAAGGTAGAACACCCAATGCTATCAAAATTTATTAGAGGGTGAAGTGCATAGGAACAGTACCTATGCAACAAGTTGGTGCTGAATTGGGTGTCTGGTTACCTTACTAAGGTAACATCTATGTAATGGATGATAGCAGCATGGTTATTGTTATATTAATTCAGATCTTATGTAAAGATGAGTTTATATAAATTGTCACTTATATAAATGAGAAAAGCATATGCTTTGGTATAGTGTCTGACATATAATTGTCCTTTGATAAAAGTCAGTTCCTTTTTCTTCTTTCAGGGTGTATAGTTGAGTTAATAAAAAGGGGAATTTATAGTATAGAAAAAGTATAGGGCATGCCTGGAAATAAGAAACATCAAATTAAATATTATGCTTATCTTTTTGTTTAGGAATCAGAAATGGGTAATCCAGAGGAGCATGCTGTCTAGTGTTATAAAGGGGACATTATTTTTTATTTCTAATGCTTTGTTTTATATCTGGGTGATGGGTACACAGGTGTTCATTATATCAGACTTTGTGTCTTATTGCATGTTTGTAGTATATAATAATGAAAAATGAATTATAAAAGAATATCAGTATAGCCAAACATTAATAAAATAATACGAAATTTGAGCTAGAATGGAACTTAGTAAGAATCTGGTCTAACCTCCTCAGTTTTACAGTTGAGGAAACTGAAATCTAGAGAATTAAAGTGATTTATTCTATGCTGATTGTTATGCTAATGTTAGAGCATGGAATTGAACCCAGTTTTGTTAGTTCAGGAGTCTTTCTGTTATGTGAAACTTTTTATAATTCTTTATTTTAAAGTGTGGTAGATTGTATAAGATTTCACAGTTATTCTCCCTTCCTGTAAGAGGATTATATTTCCCTGCCTTTTGCAATGTGACATGAAGTGTTTCCCCTTGGGAGCTTTTTACTTCCCTATCCCCTTAATGACTAACTTGGCTTTAGCCAATGGAATGTGAGAGAAAGTGGTGTATAAACCATGTCTAAGAAAAACTTTAAAAGCCATTGTATATTGTATGACTGTCATAGTGTTCTTTTCCCTCTGCCACAAAACCTAGATTGAATGGAGTGTGGTGCTTCTTCAGCCTGTGTGCTACAATGAAGAATGTTATTAGCCAATGAAATTTCGGGTTTTTTTTGTTATTGTTGTTATTGCATTACTACCTATTAAGAGGTGACTGCCTGTTAAGAAAGTAAGCTCTTCACTTTTTGGGTTAATAAGAAAAGTAATAACTATTTCCTGGCATTTGAAGAATTTACATTTTTCAGCTTCTTAAAAATTATTCTGGGTGCTTTAATTCACTCAAGCAAAATGTGAAGAATACATTGGTAAATGATTTCTTAAATTCCTGAGGAAATAAATACATGGGCTTCTGTAATTTCACTCCTTATCTGCATAGGTGGTGGTGAAATTTGGTGAGCATAGCTAGGGCCCGGATGGATAACTAGTTAATTTTCTAAGGGGTGTAATTTGATCAATGTATTCTAAAATGGCGTTTGTTGGATCAGGTCAGTTAGTTTTAATTTGCTCATATAACAGAATGATCCTAAAAATACTTAGAGAAGTGATTTTAAGGTATCTTGCATTTTTTTTCACATGGAACATCCTAGAATCTTTCAAAACATAGCAGCGAGTCCAACAAGTTAGACTGTAGTGACCGTTGTGGCTTTGATATAACCAAAATTTCAAGAGCATGATTTGCTTCTGCTTTGTCCAAGGAGTTGCTGGTAAAGCAAACTCTCTATTTCCTTTGTTGTTGGTTAGTTTTAAAAATTTTGTTTGGGGATATTATGTTCCACATTTTGATACCCTAGCTAATTATCAGTATGTTGATGACAGGTAGGAGAGTTATTTGTTGAGGTTTCAAATATTATGGTCACTCATTAACTTAATGTTTGAGTATTCGATAGATAAGGAACAAATTTCACCACTTACTATTTTTTTAATGATGGCAGGATAGCTATTGTCACTGCTTTCATGCCAATTGAGAGAAGAACCATAGCATAGTAGAACTGAAAAATTATGAACTGTGAGTGCTCTGGATCCTTAAGTAAGAGATATTGCTTTGTGAGTGACTGAAGAGATCTTCTGGAAAGCAAGAGAACATGAAAAAATGATGAAAATCTTTGTGGGGCTTTTAGCAGAAGTAGTGAAAGTAGTGGTTATGTTTCACTGAAGCTTTAGAAAAATAATGGATTTTTAATAGAGATGACAAGATATTCAGTATTTAAAATCTTATACTAAATTTGAGCAGATGTCAAAGTGGGCAAACCATCACGTTGTTAGGTTCACCAGTTTAATGGGCAATAAACAGTAAAGGAGATTATTAACATTTATTGTGCAACATGCTGATTATTCTTTGTGATTTTATTTTCAGGAGTATTGCAAAATTCTCAAGCAAAATTTAGCAGTGCAAGATAAAATCATGCAGTTCTCAACTGAGAATGGGGCTCTTAATCAAGTAGCAGAGTTGCATATCTAAAGAGGTTAGGAATCATCAGCATAAAGTGATTATTTAAAAGCAGGTCAGGCCTATTGACAAATATTTAGTTAAGCCATATAATGAAAACAATTTTGAATAAAAAAATTATTTTCTGCATCCAATTATTCAGAAAAATGTTATAGAAATGTCAGTTAATAACATGAATATAATTGGAGTGCCTGTGTCAAAGACAGAAATGCCCCATCCACTTAAATGGTTTTGCTTAATGTTTTCTAAGTTTTTGCTTAAGTTTTATTTTTAAGTATATTTCATCAGGTATTCATAATTTTAAATTAATTCAGTATTTGTGTGTATATTCCTTTTTACCCAACAATCTTGGTACTTAGTTTAAGGCTGTTCTTGGAAAGCAGTATAGACCTTAGTCTATTGAATAATCAGAAAAACCCTATCCTAGACCTGTTATTTAAACAAAGCATCTGTCGTATATTACTAATATGTTTCAATTTTTTTGTTCATCTTTATTTTTGCACCCTCTGGATAGAGCTTTTGATAGAGCACTTGCCCTCATCTGCTTCCCTTGTTGCTGGGCAAAGTCTGTCACTCTGATGTCTGATTGGTTTTAGACAACTATGGCTTAGAGCCAATCAGGCAGTGAATTTCAGTTCTCTTACAGAACTGAAGCATTGGAGCAGCTATTGATTTATTTTTCCTGTGGGGAGATTATATATACTAAGAGTATGGCTGCAGCAAGGTCCCTCATGGGTATGTTTGAAAAATTGCAAGGTACATCTGTAATGAAGGGAAAAAAATGAGGTTTATTTTTAAAGCTTGTTTACTAAGAAAATCTAATAGGTAGTGAATTTGGGAAAAAATATATTCTGGTCACAGATTTTCTATTTATATTTTATAAGATTACATGTAAAGAACTGTCATATGTAATTTAAGAAAAATTTCCCTTCAGTTTACATGAACGTTTACTTTATAATCCACACACTTGTTTTATTGCTTCAAAAGGAGAGCTTATGTAACGTTTTTGTAACAAGCTGTAAAAGGTAGTTAAGGAGAAAATAATGTAGTAATTGTACTTCTATAGATTAATATAGATTGTCTTACTATAGATTGTCAAGAATCAGACATTTAAATTTCATTAGATAAAGTAAACTATAAGTCAGTTCAGTGCAGTAGCCAACACAACACTTTATATCCATAATAATCTTTTGGGTCCACAGTACTATTAATTTTTAGAATCGGAAATCTATAATAATAGTGGTGGGTGGGTATGAAAATAGTCTTGTTAGTTAATTTGAATTTAAGGTTGCCAGATTTTTAGTTACAAAGGTTTTATAAATGTAAGGACTATAGATTTTTCTTCCAGAAATTTACGTTTGAATTTTGCAGATTCTAACCCATTGTGTAGAAAAGTATGTTCTTATGTATTGTCCCTGTCTGATTCATTCCCCAGGTAGAAAACTAATATATATTTCTGGAAACATTCATGGACATTTATTAAAGCTAGATAAATCAAAGTATAAAAGATGGAAATCTTATTTATGTGTGGAATATGTTTAATGTGTAGTATACGGATTGATGATTTTATGCAAACCAAGTTCTAGATTACTTATTTCAGACAAAGAACCACTTTGAAGTATTGCATATCCGGGTTTTGTTTAACTGTGTTTCTCTAACCTTAAAGTCTGTCTCCTGTTGCTGGGCAGAAATCAGAATGCTGGCTGCAGATTGGCTGAGTTTGTGAGCAGTTCTTGAACAGCCACTTAAATTCTTGAGCTTTTTGAGCAGGCAGATTGTAGGCTAAGACAAAACAGCTTCCCTTTGTTGTTTCATAGCTATGATCTCTTTGCTTGAAAGAAGAGTGAAAGGAGTGGGTGGAGGGGGATGAAGCTGAGAAGAAAAAGAATGTTTTCACTTAAAGAAGAGGCTCACTGGGCTTTCCTTAAAAGTAATTGACCAAAAATTTGGAAAAATTTTCCAAGCCATAAAGACTTATTTGCAGGTAACACACCCTTCTCTGGTTATTTAAATATAAATTCCTATAGAAAAAGATTTTATTAGTAATAGTATTTCCCCAGAGTTCTTGACTGAGTATGTGGAGTAGGGACTTGAAAGCGTTTTTTTGACTATCTTCCTCATGAAAAAAACACTTTCAGGAGGAACTAGTTCATCACGTTTTGCAGTTATTTCTAGATATGGCAGACATTTTCTGCTGTAAAATACAAATGCTTTTTCCTGTGAAAATGAATTACAGTCATGTGAAAGCGTCATGATCCTCGTGTTGCCACCTAAAAATGTAGCATTTATTCTGTAGAATAGCTTTATGAATAGCATCTTAGTTCCAGGTGACAGTGTGTAAAATGATCCTTGGAAATGTTTTGTTCTGGTAATACAGCCATGGAGACTTGTTTGCAGGTAAACACACCCTTCTCTAATGTGTATCTTTCTTAAATATGCTTTGCTTATGCAAAATAGATTTCCAACAGCAGACTCCTGATTGGTTTGTAGAGATATGGCTGAACTAGTTTGAACTGGTTGCTCTTGCTACTTCCTTATTGCTTTGTCTGTTTTTCATTATACTTAGAACCCATAAAAGATGTGTTAAATGGCTGTATTGTGCTCCCTTGTGGGTGTGGATGGTAGCTGTTTTGTAATTCTTTTTATAGTACTTTATTATTACTGAACTTAATGGCAGTTTTGTTGATAAAACCAGCTTGCCTCGGATTATATTTATTTTTACTAGATGTTATTTAGTGGTGGCAATTTAATATTTAATGTGGTATTGAACATAGTATTAAATGTAGTATTAAACATGTTGGACTTCCTTTCTTTCTTTTTTTTTTTTTTCTTGCGGCTGGCCGGTATGGGGGATTTTCTAATTCGTGTATAAAATGCCAAAAATATTTTAGAGAAATTTACCTCAGTCTTTCTAGCATAGGTCAAGAAACATTATCCTGAATATACATAGATGACAATGAAGATGATAACATTTATTGAGTACTTACTACGTTCTAAGTGCTTAGTGTGTAGAATCTCATTTAATTCTCACCACATCATCTGTGACAGGCACTGATATATTCCCTTTTAAAGGTAGATGAAACTAAGAAATTGAAATGTTTAAGTAACTTTCTTAGTGTCACACAACAAGTACCTGGGAGATCTGAGATTCAAATTCGTGAATCTGTCTACAGAGTTCATGTTCTTAATTGGGTTACTAAAAGTTACGAAAAAATTTTAAAAGGAATTCTTATTTTTAGTGCAACTGGTGATAACTGCCAGCTATCCACATAACATATCTGAGACATGTTGATATTGTGAGGTCAAAATTGAAAAGAATTGCAGTTCAGTATTTGAACATATTTAAAGGTTAACTTACTACTTATATTATAAATTTAATTATTTTATATGTTTAGAGTCAGCAAAGAAAAATGACTACAAAATTTGTATTTATCTTCTTTGCAGAAAATTTTGCAGTTAGCATTACTCTGGAATGGATGGGGAGGGAAAAACTTTGAAGTTGTAGTTTTAGACTGTAATTAATAACCCTTAAAATAGTCCCTGTGGTAATTTTGCATTGAGGTTTCTGTTTAATTGAAAGGTAATTTTTATGAATAGTTTTATTCAGTTCCATAATTTAAATGAAAAGGCTAGGAAGACTAAGTAATTGGCTTAAATAGAATGAATGCAGAATGTACCACAGTCTAGAAATTCTGTGACAAAGTAGTAGATTCTCAATCTGTACTAGGCTTATTTTTTGCCCTTCAGCCGGAGACCACCAGGAATACACTTGTAATTGAGCAAGTTAGGTTTACTGTTTCTTTTGTAGGGAGGAAGGAATGCTCACCATAGAGAAACTGTAAGGCACACAAGTAAGAGGACGTTAAAAAAAACTTAGTATAGAATTCAGTAATAGTATAGTATAGGGTGGGTTATTTTGGAGAGAATTTAAGGAAGTAGAGCCGTATTCTGGTTTGGGTGATGTCAGGAAATGGGGGCAATTCTATACTGGGGTGGATAGACCGCTTCAAGGATAAAGCTATGATTGATGAAGTAGCCATTATTTAGTGACAGGGGGGATGTTTGGTATTTCATTGGTTGCACAGTGGCTTTGTCTGACTTGAATGTTCTGTGAGGTGGTTTTATGTCTAATAGGAGAAACAACATGACTTAGCTATAAGCATCAGATAAGTTTTTAGCAACATTGAGGCCTAGCTGTTAGCGTCACTTAAGTTCCCAGACATTAGGGACTGGTTTATTTTTTTTTCCTCAAACCAAAGCAAATGTATCCTACCATCATTTCTACTGGTAATGGTGATGTTAAGTGTATAGTATAATGTGAAAGCAATATTCTTGCCTGCTGTACGTCTTAGTCCTTAAAGGACTTTTATTTTATTCCACTACTGACTAGTGACATTGTGTTTCTCCAGAACCAAATTGTTGCTCTCCTTTGCTTGCCTTTATTGCAGTGGCCAGGTGTTAACATAGAAATGATAACAGAGAACATCCTTGTCTTGGTTCTGATCTTATTTCACCATTAAGTTTGATATCTGTAGTTTCTTTATAGATGGCCTTTATCAGATTTAAGCTTCCTTCTAATCTTAGTTTCCTGAGAGTTTTAATTATGAGTCAGTGTTCAGTTTTATCAAATGAATATTCTGAATCTGTTGAGATGATCCTTTGTTTATTTCCCCCCTCTTTTCTGTTTATGTGGTAAATGAAATTGCTTGGTTCCCACCTCCCCCCCTTTTCTCCTGTAAACACCAGAAATTTATTGTCTCACAGTTCTGGAAACTAGAAGTTCAAAATTATAGTGGTGTCAGAGCCATGCTCTCTCTAGTGGTACTAAAGGAAGAACAACTCTAGGTCTCTTTCCTAGCTTCTGGTAGTTCCTTGGCTTGTGGCAATGTGATTCCAGTCTTCACATGATGTTCTCCCTGTGTGCCTGTCTGTCTGTGTCCAAATTTTCATCTTTTTATGAGGATGGCAATAATATTGGATTAGGATCCACTCTAACAACCTTATTTTAACTTGATTACCTCTGTAAAGGCCCTATCCAAACAAGGTCACATTTTGAGATACTGAGGCTTAGGACTTCAGTATGTCTTTTGCGGGGGGGGGGGGGTTGTATAATTCAACCAATAACAGCCTGGTACCAGACATTCATTCAGTTTAGGCAAAACTTGTCAATTGGGCACTGTAATTGGCATGAAATAAAGCCAGAATGCTTCATGACTTCCTCATGATTGACATTGCTTGATTTTTTTGATGTGAAACTATCCTTGTATTTTTTTGAAATGAGTTTCACTTGGTCATAAACCTTTTAAAGAAATACTTCTAAATAACTTGTAGATGAAAGAAGAAATTACAATGGAAATTAGAAGATATTTTAACAGAATAATAATGAAAATATGACACATCAAAATATGAGATGCAGCTAAAGCAGTTCTTAGAGGGAGATTTATAGCTTTATATGTGTTCATTACAAAAGAGGAAAGATTAAAAACTAATGACTAAGATTGAACCTCAGGGAAAAAGATGGTAAATTAAACCTTTCAAAAAAGTAAGAGAAAAGAAATAAGTATTAGAGGAGAAATCAGTGACACTAGAAAGCAGATGGAAAAACAAACATCAGTCAAAATAAAAGTTTGTTTTTTGATAAATAAGTAGAATTGATAAAACTTTAGCAAAACTTACCAAAAAAGAGAACACATTTCAATATATATATATATATTTTGACTTTATTTTTCTTTTCTTGAAACAGTTTTACTGAGATATAACCACATAAATCACCCATTTACAGTATATAATTCAGTGGTTTTTAGCATATTCACAGTTAGGTAATCATCACCACAATCAATGTTAGAACATTTTATTACTCCATAAGGAAATCCTATACCCTGTAAGAGCCACCTCTCATTTCCTCCCAAATTCTCCAGCCCCAGGCAATCACTAATCTACTTTCAATCTCTATAGATTTGCCTGTTCTGGATGTTTCATATAAATGGGATCACTCAGTGTCTGGCCTTTTATGACTGGCTTCTTTCACTCACCGTGTTTTCAAGGTTCATCCATGTTGTAGTGTGTATCTTCACTCCTTCTTATGGCTGAATAATATTCTATTGAATGGATAATTCCACATTTTATTTATCCACTCATCAGTTGCTAGACATTTGGATGGTGTCCAGTTTTGGGCTATTATGAGTAATGCTGCTTTGAGCACTTGTATACAGTTTTTGCATGGACATCTGTCTTTATTCTCCTGGGTATATACCTAGGAGTAGAATTGCTGGGTTGTATGGCATGCCATGTTTAACCTGTTGAGGAACTGCCCAACTGTTTTCCAAAGCTGCTGCACCATTTTATAATCCCACCAGTATTGTATGAGGGTTCTAAATTCTCCACATTTTTGCCAACACTCATTATTCTCTTTGATTATAGCTGTCCTGGTGTGCATGAAGTGTTGTCTCATTGTGGTTTTGATTTGCATTTCCCTGATGACTAATGATGTTGAGCATCTTTTCATGTTTATTGTCTATAGACCATTGGCTTATTGGCTTATTTGTAGAAATGACTGTTCAAGTCCTTTGCCCATTTTTAAATTGGGTTATCTTTTTTTTATTGAATTGTAACAGTTTTTATATATTCTGGATATAAGTCTCTTATCAGATATATGCTTTACAAATATTTTCTTTCTATTATGTGTG
This sequence comes from Galeopterus variegatus, assembly GCF_000696425.1. Classification (NCBI taxonomy): domain Eukaryota; kingdom Metazoa; phylum Chordata; class Mammalia; order Dermoptera; family Cynocephalidae; genus Galeopterus; species Galeopterus variegatus. The sequence continues at coordinate 89,302 of NW_007727918.1, forward strand.
AGTTGTCTTTCTTGATGGTAATGTATGTTAATGTATGTACAGTTCTGTCAGTGTAGATATGTCTGGTTGCAAATATAATCTTTCATTACTATTCCTTAATTTTCCCTTCTTTTTCTTTCTATTTACCTCTTTTTCATTTGCTTATTGCTTTTATTCTTGCATTTTTATTTTTCTCTCTCATTTCTTCATCTACTATTCATCTGCTTTTCTTTTCTTTTCTTTTTTTTTTTTTTTATAGTTTCGTATCTCCTCCAGACTCTGCGAACTTCATATTGAGAATGAAAACTAGTCTTTTTTTTTTTTTTAAAAAAAATAAGTTTCTAGTAGTTGGTCTTCTAGTATGGACTGTACTTGTTACCATTTTTTATTACATAAATCTAGTGAATATGAAAATCAACACAGCAAGTATTAAGTTTTCTATATTTCATTTTTTCAAAATTACATGAATTGTGCTGCTTGCTTCTCTTATAAGATTTATTTTTCAGTAAGCCTATAATTAGGTGGCTTCTGTTTCAATTATTAAACTCTTTCTTTCTTTTTTTAAAGATTCAAAATGGACAGTATAGAAGAACCTCAGAAAAAAGTCTTTAAGGCTCGAAAAACAATGAGAGTGAGTGATCGTCAACAACTTGAAGCAGTGTACAAGGTCAAAGAAGAATTGCTGAAAACTGATGTCAAGCTTTTAAATGGCAACCATGAAAATGGAGATTTGGACACTACCTCACCTCTGGAAAATATGGATTATATTAAAGACAAGGAAGAGGTAAATGGCATTGAAGAGATATGTTTTGACACTGAAGAAAGTAAAACAGAATGGAAAGAAACACCCTGTGTCCTAAATATTAATGTAAAAAACAAGCAGGATAATGATTTAAATTGTGCACCTTTGTCTCCTAATAATATAACCCCTGAAGCAGTCTCTAAACTGATTACTGAACCAGCTTGTGATGATCCAGCCTCTGATGATCTGTCTGCTGGAGATCTAGCCTCTGGAGTACTGGCCTTGGGTGATTCTGCCACTGGTGATCCCTCTGGTGATCCCACCTCTGGTAATCCCACCTCTGAGGATCCCTCCTCTGGAGATCCCATCTCTGGTGATCATGCTTCTGGTGATCCTGCCTCTTGTGATCCTGCCTCTGGTGGTCCTGCCTCTGGTGGTCCTGCCTCTGGTGATTCTGTCTCTGGTGAACCAGTCTCTGGTGAAGTGGCCTCTAGCAAACTGGCATCTGATGATTATGCCTCTGATGATCAAGACTCTGGTGTTCTGACCTCTGGTGATCTTGACACTAGAGCATCAGTGTCTGGTGATCTGTCCTCTGGTGATCCAGCCTGTGGTGATCTGGTTTCTGATGATCCAGCCTCAGATGATCCGGCTTCTGATGGACCAGCCTCTGGTGATCTGGCTTCTGGTGAGCTGGCCTCTGATGAACTGGCCTCTGGTGAACTGACTTCTGAATCAGCTTTTGATCCCGCCTTTGAAACCGGTTCTGTACCAGTCTGTGAACCCGTTCCCGAAACTGACAATACAGAGCTGAGTAGCAATAAAGATGATGATTTTCTTGAAAAAAATGGGGGTGATGAAAAGTTAGACCAAATTCAAAGTAAGGACTCATTTGATGAGAAAAATAAATCTGATAGTAATATTGATGCTAATGAAGAAACTCAAGAAACAGATGATACAACTATTAGTTCAGATCTACCTCCTGAAAATGAAAAGATGGTAGAGGAAGATACTTTCACAGAGCTTGCTATTGGAGAAGAGGCTATATCTAGCAGTATGGAAATTGACCAAAGTGAAAAGAATGAAGATGAAAATTCTGCAGACCTTGTAGAAACCATTAGTGAAAATGTTATAAAAGATGACAAAAATGAGAATATCTTGAAAAGTACAGATTCAATGGAGACAGATGAGATCATTCCTATTTTGGAAAAGCTTGCACCTGCTGAGGATGAACTTCCTTGCTTTTCTAAAACTTCTCTCCTTCGAATTGAGGAGACAAATCCAGATTTGGAAGAGAAGATGGAAGGTTCTTTTGGTTCTCCATCTAAACAAGAAAGTAGTGAGAGTTTGCCCAAAGAAGCCTTTTTGGTTCTCTCTGATGAAGAGGATATTTCGGGTGAAAAAGATGAGTCTGAAGTTATATCACAAAATGAAACATGCTCTCCAGGTTAGCAGATTATTTAAATTTTAAAGATTTTTATTAGCTTTTTTTTTTTTTTTTTAAGATTTTTATTAGCTTTAATGAACTGTTTAATAAAAAATTCTTATAAAGTTTTTAATTTCTTTTAGTTGAAAAAGTTTTCAGAGAATGTTGAATGGTGGTGACTCTATAGAAGGATTTCTTAAATTTGTAGATTCTTAACTTCATAGAGATTTTTATTAGCTTTAATGAACTGTTTAATAAAAAATTCTTATAAAGTTTTTAATTTCTTTTAGTTGAAAAAGTTTTCAGAGACTGTTGAATGGTGGTGACTCTATAGAAGGATTTCTTAAATTTGTAGATTCTTAACTTCATAGAATTCAGAATTACAAAGTACCCATTCTGTGCGCAGCATTGTGCTTAGTGCTAAATGAAAAGGGAGATAAAATAAGTAGAAAATATGTTCTTTGCTTGTATGGCTGATAGTCTGGAAATAGAGATAGGATGGATCAGCATAACACTGAGAGAACAATTTAAGTTATTAATTAATTAATTAATTGGTCAGAATTCTAGCAATTGTTCTTTTTTGCTATCACTTAGTGAACAAATAACTTAGTAATTTAATTTATTGGATACAAGTGTAACAATATTTTCAATTAATCTTCCCAGTGAAATCTTTTTTTTTTAAATGTTCTTTGTTCGGGGAATGAGACCACCATTGTTGGAAGCCAGAAACCCTGAAGTCTTATTATCTGTTTGATAAAGACTGCCAGTTTACTTCTTCATTCCTCTTGATTCTACCCTGCCTATTCTCTTCCCCCTCATCTTTTTTTTTAAAAGATGACCGGTAAGGGGATCTTAACCCTTGACTTGGTGTTGTAAGCACCACGCTCAGCCAGTGAGCGAACCGGCCATCCCTATATGGGATCCGAACCCGTGGCCTTGGTGTTATCAGCACCGCACTCTACCGAGTGAGCCACAGGCCGGCCCCCCCCCCTCATCTTTTGATAGGTCTCCCTGTAATTCAGATCTCTTTGATTTGATTATGTCCCTCTCTTTCATTAGATCCCTGTTACTTTTAGGTTAACACCAAACTTCTTATATGAAAAGTATATAAACTTCATGATTTGTTCAATAGCTACCTCTCTCATCTTTTTTTATTATTCCTCAAAAAAAGGAGAATAAGAAAAATCCTACTTTGCTCTCGTGGTCAAACTCAAACCATTATTCCTGTATGAAACCTTCTCAGTCTCTCTTAGACCGGCATGAATACCTTTTTGTTCCCATTGTGTTAGGTCTCTTAGACTTAAGATATGAGAGGAGTGATCTTGCTAGCATGAAACACACACAGCATGTGTTTTCTAGTTTATTCAAAGAAAAAAATAGGAGGCAGGCCTAGGAGACACAGAGGAAAATTTTTCCCCCAATGTATCATACCAGTTTTTGGAGATAGAGATTTTTTTCTTATTAAAGGATGACTTTTCATTTCTCAAGAGCATTCACTAAACCTATATGTAGAGAAAGGTCAGATCCTTCTTGGTTCTGGGGATTTGAGGATAAAGTTTAGTACTTGCCCTCAGGATGCAGACAAGAATTAACTTATAGGCCATTAAATACAAGGCCGTGAATATGTTAAATTGGTTAAATTGGCATTCTGGGAGTGTTAGAAAGGGGTAACTTTATAAGAATACAAAATATATTCAGGGAAGCCTTGCCTTTCAATATCTTTATAACATAGGGTTTTAATGAGTGTAATTCTTTGTAATGGCAATTCTGTCCTACTTCCTCAGGCCAAAAACCTTGGAACCATTCTTATTTTTTCTCTCATACACCCTTATCCAGTCTATCAGGAAATCCTGTTGACATTATGTTTGGAATAAATCTAGAATCTAGTTCATAACTTCTATCTCCCCTGCTTTGAGCCATATATATCATCAGGCCAAAATAGTACCTGGCACACAGTAAGTGCTCAGTAAATATTTGTAGAGTGAAAGAATAATTGATAATGTAAGAGAAGTATATCACGGAGGACCTTGGTTATGATGCTAAAGCACTTTGATAGCACTGGGAAGCCACTGAAGAATTTCAAGCAGAGGAGAATGATATTATGAAATTTACATTTTTGAAAGATAATAGGTAACAGTGTTCAGGCTGAACTTCATTCAGTAAATACTTATTGTGTGTCATGGGGCTAGTTCTTAAAAAAGCCTTATGGTAGTTTGTATGAGAAAAGAAAGTCGTAGCATATTGCAGCTTATGATTTAATGAGTTTATACAGTTTTTTATGTTACAATCTTGATTTTGCACATCATCCCACACAATGCTGTTAAATACAGAGAGGTGAATATTAAGCCATTTATGGTGCAAACTTTGAAAATTCAAAGTTGGGTACATTTTTGGTTACTTGCCTTAAGACTTTAGTCTGATGGTATGCTATTAGCAGAGTAAGTTTAGAAATAGGTTTAATTTCTTAGCTGGTAACTAAAATTTGTTTTGTGTCTTTTTCCCTTCCTCTAAAGGAAATTTTGTGTATTGTGGGTTTAAGTATGATTTCTTCATTGGTTCTTAAACTGTACTATGTTCTCTTTATATGGCAGTAAAACCTGTTGCATGTCATTTGTGTTGCTTTATACTTACTCAGGTGTTCCCTTCATCAGTTTCTTAATTTATGACTAATTTTTAATGTCTGTGTACAAGTGCTTTTTGATTGTTATTCTGGGTTGAACGAGGTCCACTGTAGATTCTCTGGAGGATTTGTGGACAAAAATATTAAATATGGGGCCTTACCCCTCTCTGTAGAATCTTTTAATACCATTTTGCTTATCCCAAGTTCTTTCCATTTCATAAAACTTTAGCAAAAATTTTAATTCTATGAATTTGTTCTCACATCTTAATGAGTATTTTGATTTTTAAGTGTTGGGAATCCATTATATATGCTTGGCATATCTAGAAAATGGGAATGGATGATAGGAGGAGGTTTTTGAGTAAAATGAAGGAATCTCAAGTTAAGGTTGACATATCTGTAAGAGAAGAGCAAGCTAACATGTGCATAAAAGAGACGGACCAAACCAGGCCAATTGAGTCTGCTGTGTTCTGGATGCTCTGGCTTGCAGTTATCCTCATTGGAGCCATGACTAATTTTATGCTTTGATTGATGTGAGGAATTGCTAAGTAAAGATTATGTAAACCTTTTATCTTAAGCAATCCAATTACTCTGTGTCTCTGGGGACTAGGAATCTCAGGAGTCTCAACCCTCAGTATTAAAATCAGGAAGATTTGGAAAAATATTTATAGAAATAAATGTGTTGTAATGACTTTGAGATTTATCTACAAGAAAGCAAAAACATTTTTATTTCATTGAAACGGGTTGAGAGATGAGATCTTCAAACATAAAGTGCAAAGTGTAGTAAATGGAAAGTTAATTTTTTAATACTCATTTATTTTATTTTATTTTTTATTTATTTTTTTAAAAGATGACTGGTAAGGGGATCTTAGCCCTTGGCTTGGTGTTGTCAGCACCACGCTCAGCCAGTGAGCTAACCGGCCATCCCTATATAGGATCCGAACACATGGCCTTGGTGTTATCAGCAGCGCACTCTCCCGAGTGAGCCATGGGCCAGCCCAGTACTCATTTATTTTAAAGTTCAAAAGTTGTTTACTAATCTTTATGTACCGTGTTAGTTTTATTTTATCTTAGTGTGAAAAAGGTATTTGTAGAGCCTTAATAGGTTCATCAATGATTCTGTCTTTGCCTATTTGCAGCTAAAAGGTCTTTTAAATTGTTTTACTCTTGACTCCCGCTATTGGTTCTGTTGTGACTAAAACCCTGTTGTATGGATAAGAAATGTCATATCAAAATCTTGATATAATGCTATATACCTTGTAATTGCTTATTTACTATTAGTTGCAGAATATGATGAACCATAGCATGCTTTATTGAAGCCAGTTGCAGTGATGTAAGGGGAAAAATAGAAGCATATTAGTGAGTTATTGTAGCCCCGTTATCTTACATTTACTGATTAAGCTAGTTGAGGAGATATAAATTGATTGACCAAAGGCCATTTCTGGTACTTCTGGGGTTTTATTTGTTATAATTATATAGACATTCTTAGTAATATTTTTGGTAGAGCTTCTTAATTGTTATACTTTATATGCCTCATGAAAATTGCATAAACATTTCTGAACAGTACTTTTCTTATCTATATAATGACAAAAATGCTGTTTACAGTGTAGGATTATATTGAAGCTATGAAGTAACATATATCAAACACCTAGCTCAGTTGTTTTCACTATTATCAAAGTAGGTATTATTTTTAAGTAAGGTTTTTGTAGTTTAGGTAGCTTTTTTATTCCTCACTTAACAAACTATCCCGTAACCATTAAAATACCTTAATGATTCAGCCTGTCTGATCACAATATTAGGTGTTTTGGATTTGGCAGTTTGAATTGTCACAGCCATTATTTTAGTTCTAATAACTGAATGTGAAGGAATCTAAATGGAAAAAAAAATAAAGAGGAATCTAAGTGTTTTACAGTAATTGTTTCACATTTTATTAATCTTATTGTTGACAGAAAATTACTAAATAAGATTCTTTGTTTTAAAATCTACTATTTTTTTTATTTATTATGAATTGCAGAACAGTTGAAAGTTAACTTGGTCATTCATTTTTGACCAAGTCAATGCACCTTTTTATTCCTCTCATTTTATATTTTGGGACTCTTGATTTCATGACAGGTTAGTTTGGTAATTGAGTAGTTACCAAAAAGGTAAACTATGAGCTGTTATGAATTTCAATGGAAGTAGAATTTCCTTTTCTGTTTGTTACAGCAGAAGTAGAAAACAATGACAAGGACAGCAAACCCGAGGAAGAAGAGCAAGTAATACATGAAGAAGATGAAAGACCTTCTGAAAAAAGTATGCAAGTACAGACAAACTTGAACTAGTTTGAAAAATAATAATTCATTATTTCTGCTTTTAAGGTGATAGAATAACCTTTTGTGCCCATGAGATGATTGTAAAATTTTGCAATTTAAGTAAGCCGCAATGAAATCATTTTGTTGATGGCTAACTGCGATGTTTGAAAGTATTATTTCATATACTTCAGTTTTTTTGTTTATTTATATTTTACATTGTTCAACAAGATTTAGGCTTAAAATTTACTAAGGTACTGTGTGAGTGTCTTGATGGATTGTTTTAGATTGGTTTGGAGAATGGGACTTCATAACAGTTTTGTCTGGGCTGATGAAAGTGAATGGAAGTATATGTTTCAGTCTACTTAAGGTTCTTAAGCTTCGTGGGAAGGGGAAATGATGAGGCTGAGTGTTGTTAGGTTTGTAGAAAGATTACAAGACTACAAGTCAGGAAATCTGGGTTCTTCCCGTCATGCTGCTCTCCATGTTTGACCATGGGTAAGTTATGATTATAAGAGAAGTTGCAGAATAGAGCTGGGTTAAAAATTGGCATATAGATACAGGTATAGAGTGAGACGGTGAGGGATAGGTATGGCCACATAAGGGCATATGCCTTTAAAAAGTGTGGAGATTTTAGTGTTTTAATTAGTTTAGATATTGGAAAAGAAATTAGATAAAATTTGCTTATGATCTCATGAATGTTAACAATATTCAAAATAGAAATTTTCTAAGTGAAAGTCTTTGAATGTTTGGTGTTTACCAAATGTACTTTTATGGGCTCTTCAAAAAGTTCATGGAAGGATTCATATGATCTTTTAATTAAATTTTTCCATGAACTTTAAAAATTTTTTTTGTATTTTTTTGAAGAATTTTATTTTATCTTTTTTTTTTTTTTTCCCTCTGTGGCTGGCTGGTATGGGTATTCCAACCCTTGACCTTGGTGTTATTAACACCACACTCTAACTGGCTGAGCTAAGCAGCCAGCCCTTTCTGTGAACTTTGTGAAGTACTCTCATGTAATAACATTAATTTTATTTATTTTTTTTATATATTTGAAATTCATTAGGATATGTTAAGAATAACTTGTGCTATTTTCCTAAGGCTCATGGTTAAGTAAAATTTTTCCTCTATTTACTGAGGAGGAAGAATTAAATCATTAAAGCTATGCACTGTTGTTAGATTAGACATCTGTGCCATGAGAACACTGGATTTTGTTAGAGGAGTCATGTGCACTGTGAAATTTAGCAAAGAGAATAAAAATAAGTTGATTTTCTTCTACCTTCTGCATAACACAATTGTCAGGCAATTCTCTATCTTAATATGAAGATTTCAAGGAAAGAATATTCTAAGTTTATAGTGTACATTGCTTATTTATTGGGAAGTTCTTATTTAGCAAATTGAAAATAATTTTAAATTTACAGCTAAAAGCTATCTGTCTACTTTTCTAGTCTCAAAAACAGTTCATGAAGTAATTGGTAAAGAATGTTATTGTGATAGAAACATTATTTTACTGAGGATGGAGAATAGGCATCAAGGTCTATAATAAAAACACCTAACTGATCGTTGTGGTTTTTGTTCTCAGATGAATTTTCCAGAAGAAAACGTTCTAAATCAGAGGACATGGATAATGTACAGTCCAAACGTCGTCGATATATGGAAGAAGAATATGAGGCAGAATTTCAAGTAAAGATTACAGCCAAAGGAGACATTAACCAGAAACTTCAAAAGGTGTTGTTGATTATAAGTTAAAAACTATATTGAATAAAAAGCAAAACTGTCTTTATTCTTCTAGGTTTTTGACATTATTCTGTATTTTACTGACATATCCAGTTTATCACAGAAAGAGAGAACTTGAAGAAAGTGGTTGAGCTTGTAAAGTCTGTTATTATCATTGATCATTTAATTTTAAAATTCCTTCTGACTTCTTTTGGGCTACATAACTTTTTTTAGAGATGGTAGTGATTATCAAAATGGAAGGGAGATATGGTGACTTCCTTATTTGCTTTATTAACAAAACCGAGGGCCGGCCCGTGGCTCACTCGGGAGAGTGTGGTGCTGATAACACCAAGGCCACGGGTTCGGATCCCAAATAGGGATGGCCAGTTAGCTCACTTGGGAGAGCGTGGTGCTGACAACCCCAAGCCAAGGGTTAAGATCCCCTTACTGGTCATTTTTTAAAAAAAAAAAAAAAAAAAAGAATATTGTTTTTCAGCTTTTCTTTTTTTTTCCCCATACTGACCTGTGTCTTACAGTGAAAAGGAAACATGAGAGTTTTATACATTGACACTTTAATCTTTATAATAAGCTGGTTTTAAGTCTATACATTCTAAAATTTTTGTTACGTGCTTTAGGATTAGTATTAACAATGGTTGGGGCAGGGCTTTAGAAGGACTAGGGAGGGAAATAAACTACAGACTTCGAAAACCTCCCCCTGTATCTGTTAGACTGGGGATAATGAATGAAGATATTCAGTATTTTATATATTTTTAAAAATGTGTTCTCAGACATTTATAACAAATGCAGTTTTTAGAGAGGAATATGACACTCAGGTGATACTGGTTTTTCAAGGTCTTATATATTTAATGATGAAATTTTAAACAATCAAGGTTTTAGACCAAGATTCTTCCACTAAGATACAGTACAAATGTCTGCACGTTCTAGAAAAATAAATAGTGAGGCAGTAAAATGTGGCTTTCCCCCCCAAGTTTTTATTTTTCTTTGACATATGAAGATGATAATCTTATTCAGTTTTACAGAGCTGTTAGAATTCCTGAAGTACCTATGTGAAAGAATTTTGAAAACTTTTATGTGTACTGAGAGTTTATTTCTCTAGAGTCATGTTACTCAGGTTTGGCCCTGGTTGTTGTGGGTCTATAAAGAGATAATGTGGAAATTTTGAGTAGGCATTTAGAAATACTTTATAGAAAGTTGGTATTGCAATGACATTCTTAGTGTGTCTCACAAAAATATCAATCTGTAACAGATTAGAAATTTTAAAAATGTCCGTTCCTTTTACTCATTTCCTGTAAGTAGTTTGAACATGATAAGGGAGTATGGGAAGAAAATATTAAAGCTTCAAATTAGTTTCAATATTTCACCCTCTGGAAATTTTCTATTTTTAGTATATATTACCCTGTTGAGGTCGACATTAGATATGTAGAAGTGGAGAACTTCCAACAGATAGCATTGTGTTAAGGATTTCAACATGTTTTATTAATTAAATTAGTTAATACATTAATTATTATCTTATCATTACTTTAGAATATTTACTGTTTGCTGCTTACTGAAACGCCTTCTTTGCATAACGAATTATATTTCTTTAGGTTATACAGTGGTTGCTGGAAGAAAAATTGTGTGCCCTACAGTGTGCTGTATTTGATAAGACTTTGGCAGAATTAAAAACACGAGTGGAAAAGATTGAATGTAACAAGAGACATAAAACAGTTCTTACTGAGCTACAGGTTTGTATGCTGACCTGAATTATATACCCTATGTGTCATCATTGTTATAATTTGTTTTCTGGGATATGTATTTGAAGCTGACTATAAAATACATATAAATTCTAACTATCAGAGTAAAAGGAGCCTGTATTAGTTTGCTAGGGCTGCCATAAAAAAAAGTACCATAAACTCGGTGGCTTGAACAACAGAAATGTATTGTCTCATAGTTCTGCTGAAGGCTGGAAGTCCAAGATCAAGGTGTCAGTAGGATTGGTTCTTTTGCCAGGCTGTGCTGTGTACTAGAATCTGTTCTATGCCTCTCTTCTAGCTTCTGTTTGTTGACAATTTTTGATGCTTCTTGCCTTGTTGAAGCATCACCCCCAGTCTCTGGCTTTATCTTCACATGGTGTTGTTCCTGTATGTGTATGTGTATACAAATTTCCCCTTTTTAGATGGATACCAGTCATGTTGGATTGGTACCCCTCCCTACTTAGTATATCCTCATCTTAAGTAATTACCTCTGCAAAGACCCTATTTCCAAATAAGGTCATATTCTGAGATATTGAAGGTTTAGATTTCAATACAAACCATTAGGGGATACATTTTAACCATTTTAACCCTTAACAGAAACTCGGAGATTATGTAATTTAATGCTTCTCAATTATTTTTTTTTTAGTTACTAAAGAAAGCTTGGCATCTAGCATGCCATAATAAGTACTAAATATTATTTGTGAGGGCTTTATATATATATATATATATATATATATATATATATATTTAATAATTAAAACATATATATATGTTTTGGTGGCTTACAGTTTCTAGGATCCAAACCCTTGACCTTCGTGTTACAACACTGAGCTTTAACCTACTGAGCTAATCGGCCAGCCCCTATTTTTTTTTTTTTTTTAATATTAATGTACTTCCTCCCGTGGATCTTGTGCTTTAAAGATATTAGTTTACTAATACATATTTGTTAATAATTGCTACTTTTCTTTTTTTAGTTATAGCTATATATTATCATACAATGCCAGAGCTTCTGGTCCACTGAAATGAGCACATAGTAACATGATATGGTAATCTATTTTATTCCACAGCTGAGAAACTGGAAATTTTAATCAGTATATTCATTCTTTCATAAGTAAATATATGGTTCCTATTAAGCTATTTTAAATATGGGCATATTCTAAAGATGCTGAATTGTAAACCACTTAGAGAGCCTTATTTTATAAATTAGGGGAAAGTGGTCCATCAAAGTTAAATCTTTTTTCACAGTTATAAACCAAATTGCAGCCAAATATGACTAGAAATTAGGTGTATTATATCTCCTAGGCCTAAAATTATTTTCTTGGTTTATACTGTTAATTTTATTTTATGTGAGACTTTATTAAAAACAAGGCTGTGTAGTAATTTTGTGCAGCTCCATTTAGGACAATACCTAGTCCTATTTCTCACCTTTAATGGGTCTTTCTATAGTGATAATGTTATCTAATTATTAAACTCCATTTTATTAGTACTGTGAGGATTTTGAATTAAAACTGAAAATGTCTGAAGATTTAAAAAATAATTTCATTTGTTGTTTCTTATCAGTCCCTTGGGTGCAACTATGATTTTGTATTTTTAAAACCTGAGTTTTTGACTTCCATATTCTCACTTAAGCTACAAAGTCCAGATCTCTTAACATTTAGTAAACATTTACTCTTGTACGTTTCTTTGTAGCCTCAGATTCTGAATCTTTCCAACACCAAACCAGTCATCCTCTCTACAAATGAATCTCCTTTTCCATATTTCCCCTTACTGGCAATTTCTGAATTCTTGGAAAAATCTTGAAGGAAAATCTTCTTATTGATTCTCTTATTGACAGTTCTTGAGTTCATGGAAACCAGTCCCTCTCAGTCATTTCCCATGCATAGTGAGTTGCCAAATTACAGTTTCTTTCTTTCCTAAAATTCTATCTGTTTCCTGTCACTTTCTACTAGGCCATCATGACCCAATTCCTTGATTATAGTAAGAGCCTTTTACATGACCGTGCAGGTATTAGTTTTTAAGTTCTTGTTGGTCCTTCTGAAGCATTGTACTAATCTTTCTAAAATATTGCTTTCCTTATTCTCTTCCGTGTAGTCCATATTCCTCAATTGTGTTTACCGGTCAAACCAGTATTTATTTGTTTGATTTTTCATTTGGATCCCCTATTGTTCTGTCCACTTTTTTCCACCAATTGCTTCATGATCCTCCAGAGTATTAATGTTCATAGTATTTTTATATTTAGCTTTCGACTTCATATTATTGCCTCTATTCACTCACTGTAATGATCTGCCTTCACCATGCTATTTATTTAAATGTTACCGAGCCCAATTTAGTTCCCATCTCATTCTGTGTTGTTCCAATATTTTGTTTTTTTGTGTAAATAAAATTCAGAGAACAAAATAACTATTTGGAAGTGTATAATTCATCAGCATTTAGTACATTCACAACTTTGTACAACCATCATCTCTATCTAGTTCTAAAACATTTTTGTCAACTCAGAAGGAAACCTTGTACTCATTAGTCACTTCTCATTTACCCCTCCCCTAGCCATTGGCAACCAGTAATCTGTTTCATGTTTCTATTGATTTACTTTTTTTGCATATTTCATATGAGTGGGATCTTATAATATGTAACCTTTGTGTTTGGTCTCTTTTCCTCAGCACAATATTTTCCAGGTTCATCCATGTTGTAGTGGGCATCAGAACTTTGTTCTTTTTTATGGCTAAATAATATTTCATTATGTGTGTGTGTGTATATATATATATATATATATATATATATATATATATATATACACACACACACACACACACACACACACACACCATTTTATTTAACTTGCATTCATCCATTGATAGGCATTTGAATTATTTCCACTTCTGGTTGTTGTGAATATGTCACTGTGATCATTTGTGTACAGGTATCTATTTGAGTGCCTGATTTCAAATCTTAGGCATGTACCTCAATGTGGAATTGTGGGTCATATTATTGAAGTACCACCCAATTGTTTTCCAGGACAGCTACACCATTTTACATTCCCACCAACAATGTGTGAGGGTGTCATTTCTCCACATCCTCATCAACACTTATTTTCTGTTTTTTTTTTCCTTGTTTTTTATAATTATATCTCTTAGTGGTGTGAAGTTTTCAATTTGGGTTTTTTGGCTTTTGCGTTATAAGAGTTCTTTATACATTCTGGACATTAAACTCTTACTCTTATCAGATATATAATTTGCAAATATTGTTCCTCATTCTGTAAGTTGTTTCAATTTCCTGATAATGTCCTTTCATGCACAAAAGTTTTAAATCTTGATTAAGTCTTATAGACAGGATGTAGTTGAGTTATAATTTATTATTTGTTCTGCCAATCTCTACCTTTTAATTGGAGACTTTAATGTATTTATATTTAAGGTAGTTACTGATAAGTAAAGACTTCTGCCATTTTATTTTTCTTCTGTATGTCTTATACCTTTTTTGTTCCTCAATTCCTCCATTACTGATTTCTTTTGATATTGATTTTTTTCTAGTGTATCATTTTGGTTCCCTTTTTTTCTTTCTATATATTTTTTAGTTTTTTTCCTTAGTTGTTACCCTGGGGAGTACACTTAACATCTTAACTTTGTAATGATTGACTTTGAATTAATACCTACTTATTTTCATTAGTATATAAAATTCTGTGTTACACATCTCATTGTATAATGGAGACGAAAAAAGGATTACTCAAAGCACCGTGAATGCATTGAGAAGCCAGAAGGTCTGTATCCCAGAGAAAACTGGGCACAGTAGCCATTCAGTTAGCTTCTGTTTTTTATTGTAAAGACAAGGAAGTTTCACAAGAAAATTCAGTTGATTCAATCATTACAAAATGACACAAGGACATGGTCAGTGTTTCAAAAGTTATCTATGGCTAAGTATAGCTTACGCAGTGGAAACTACTAACATCAGTAAAATTAACAATGTGACATTTCAAAGTACAATTAGTAAAAAGCTAAGTTGGTCAAACTGGCTCATTATCTAAAGTATAAACTCTCCTTAAGCAAAAGTTACATTCTTATGATAAAATCTAAGTACAATTATTTCTAAAATTCTCCCCAACAGACAGCTTGTCCCTAGCAAACATTTTTTTCACATCTTTCCCTTCAGCAATTCTTAACAGGATCAGTATGACAACCACCTGTTAGCTCTATAATTATTAAACTATTAACTAATTAAACTAATTAATCACTAAGTAGTGATTAGAGCTGATTAGATGGGCTTTTGCCCTCTGGCTATAGGCTATCACTTCCTACCTGAGGGCTCTTGCCCCTTACATGCATTTATCTAAAAACCCTATTCTTAAATGAGAATCAAGATTTCTAACCCTCCATAATTCTGCTTCTTGATAGGTTAATCTTGTTCAGATTTACTGTTGAATCCCTCCATTAAATTTCAGTTATTGTACTTTTCAGTTCTAGAATTTCTAGTTGTTTTCTTTATATAATTTCAATCTCTTTACTGATATTCTGTATTATTGAGACATCTTTTTTCTATTTTTTATTTTAGTTTTTCCAGTGCGCCACCGGGCCGGCCATTATTTTAGTTTTTTGTCTGTGGCTTTTTTTAGCTTTTTTGATCAGATTTAAAACAGTCAATTTGTCCAGTAAGTCTTTATCTAGTGAATCCAATGCCTGAGCTTCCTTACTATGTCTTTTTATTTTACTAGCTTTTTTTGAGTACTAATATTTCGTTGTCAGGTCAAACTTGATGCATTATTAACTCTTAAGATAGAGTTATTTCCTAAGAGGTTCCTTGGTACATATGCAAAGAAATTCCTGATTTGTCTAGTTTGTTAAACAAGACCCAATGTATCTGACTTCGAGCAATTTATGTGACTTATAGTTAAAGAGCTATCATTGTGACATTTTACATAGACTTAAGGAAGAAACCAAGAACAAATGAAATAGAAGTAGTAAACAGAGACATAATAATAGAAACTTTCCTGATCTTACAAAAATGACTTGTTCATACATTTTTTACAAGTCTCACAGAACACTTGCCATGATAGAGATCCATTCTTCGAAATATTATGGCAAATATTTTGAATTTTAATAATATAAAAGAATTGTATAGTTTCCTGTGTAAAAACAACTAAAGGCTGCTCTTTGATTTCTTTTTTATAATATTAAATATTAGAAGACAGTAAATCAGTGTCCAACACTTTTTTTTCTCTGCTACTGGCTTAATTTCTTTAAGTGGTAATTCCTTCTTAAAAATAATTTGAATACGGGGCCGGCCCGGTGGCGCACTGGATAGTGCGCCGCTTGGGAAGCGCGGCGGCGCTCCCGTCCGAGGGTTCGGATCCCACATACAGACCGGCTCCCGCTCACTGGCTGAGCGAGGCGCGGGAGCAACGCCGAGGGTTGCAATCCCGTTGCTGGTCCCCGGTCCGGTACGGGGGCAACACTGAGGGTTGCGATCCGTTGCCGGACACGGAAAAAAGACAAAAGAAAAAAAAAAAAAAAAAAAATTTGAATACTACAGGTATATGTGATGTGAAAGCTAAGTCCTTCTCTTTACCTTCTCCCCCACTACCTACCAATCCTGGCCTCCAGAGGTAACCACTTTTTTTTGGTATGTATCCTTCTAGACCTTTTCCCATATACATAACATATACAAAATGATTTTTTTTAATTTTTCATTTTCAAGTAAAAATAAAATAGTAATACTATAAATACTATGCAATTTATATAATACCCACATAGATAATCTGACTAAAAAAAAAGTGAAAGATATTCTTGCATAAGTTGGGGTACAGAAAATACCTTCACATATTCTTTTTCTGAAAAGGTTACTTGAACAATTTTAGTCACCAGAATGGTAAATCCATATTAAGGACATGAAATTATGCAGTATGTCCTTGGGCCTTAATAATAAGCATAAATAACTAAGTCCTGAGGAAAATCTTCACCTTTGGGAGTCATAGGTTGATTGATTGCCTAGGCCATATTAATTGTCTTATGTGCTCATACATTGTAAGATATAGGGTCTTGTTTAGAAGTGACTACTTTTTAAAAGAAACTTTCAAAGTAAATAATATCATTTTCTCATTTTTATGATATGGATATTGGATAAAAGAAATTCTCTGGAAGAACACTTCCTTAGGCAGGCCTCATGAACACACTCAGAAACTATATTTAATATTCTTGAAAATATGTTTAATGTAAAATGGCAGCAGCAGCAGCAGTTGAAATTCAACAATTGAATATCACATCTATGCTTTAGTAAGTGACCGAAAAGAAAAAAACAAATATTCATGTGGCAGTGTCATAATTTTTCGTTCTTTTTTTTCTTTTTGTTCTGCTTTTTTTCCCCTCTGTTTCCCTTTGAATATGTATTGGGACAAAATATGTCATCAGGCAGTTTATGTAAGAAGTACAAATGATTAAATATTTCACTGATAAATGTTAACTAACAAGGTAACATTTTTATCAGGTTATTAAAGATTAATAATATGAAATTAAGTGTTTCAAAGAGTAATATATGAGTACTCATCAACATCGCTATTTGAAAGTGTCAATAAAGCCTCTTTGAGAAGCATTTAAGTAAGAACCTTAAAAATATATTTTGTCCCAGGAATTCCACCTCTGTGATGTACCCTAAGAAAATAATCTGAGGGAGAAACAAAAATTTTTAATGCAGTGTTATTTGACAATAGCAGGACATTGAGAAACATTCAACCGATCCAGTAGAAAAGAAAGTGTGTCAATAATGGTTCAGTATCTATACATACATCCATAAGTAGTATTGGCAAGAAAGCTTTTATGATTTACAGATATGCCCTCTATAATTCTCAGTGAGAAAATCAAGTGTGGTTACAAATATGTTAAAAAATAACACAAACACAAACTTACATATTCAGAAATATACTGACATGTGAGCAAACACCCACAGCTCTAGGAGGCAACAAGTTAACCTTCTAAGAGTGTTTATATCTGGGTATTGCGTTCAGGGGGTCACTTTAGTTTTCATTATAATTTGTACTGAGTTCAGGCACATCTCAGTTTTCATTATGATTTTCTGTATTTTCCAAGTATATCTTTTACAATCAACTTGCCTTATTTTCTTTGTTCTTAGCTGTCTTCTGAGGATCCTGTTATCTGTGGGTTTCTTGTTATGTATGTACAGATTCTTTTTTAATGCTATAATACCACTTGATTTCTGTTGCATCTTTTTCTTTTTTTTTCCCAGGCCAAGATAGCCAGGTTAACCAAACGCTTTGGAGCAGCCAAAGAAGATCTTAAGAAAAGACAAGAAGTAAGAATTTCTGTTCTTGCATAATTAATATTTAGCTGTAAGTGGTAATCTTAGGAAAAATGGTAAGGAGGAAACTTTTTTTATTACAATTTACACTGTGCACTCCTTGTATATTATTTCCAGAGCTATGCTCTAGAACTAATTAACCCTTTTCATCCAGGACACTTATTATTCTTATATATCAACATTTATGTTAATCTATTTTAGGTTATGACATTCTTGAAGCTGTATTTTCTATCTGTCTTTAACATTATGTTTTGGGGATTTGTCTTAACCTTGTTTCTTTTAACATTCTTGCCAGTGTCCTAGTCTAGTCTCTCATCATTTTCCTGAAAATATTCTAGTATTCCACTTCCTTCTATTAGTGTTCTTCCCTTCTTTTCTCTCCCATGTCGTCAATCATCTATTATGCTCTAATTGTAATATACAGAGATTAGATTAAACCACTTCATTGCCTTTGGATATTTTTTTGAGTACAGAATTAAGTTCAAACACCATAGTATAAATTGTCCTCTACAGTTTGGCTTTGCTTTGTGTTGTTTTATTTATTATTCCTTTATTATTTCATTATTTCTCTATTATTTCCTTTATTATTCATATTTTTAATGTAGTATTTGTATATTGCATTATTGTTTTTAGTTGGATTTCTTTTCGTCTTGAATTTTTTTTTAATTTGACAGAGTTACATTTTTTTGTCTTGATAGCACTGTTGCCTGGCATATACTAACTGCCTAAAATAATAATAATTTCAATGATAATCATCATTCCTAGAGGTTTTCTGCATTGATGCATTTTCATATTTTCTTTACTTGATTTTTAAAAAAATTTTTTCTAATTTGAAGTAATTGTAGGAAGTTGCAACAACAGTACATAGAATCCTATGAACTCTTCACTTAGCAGCCACCCAATGATGAAATCTTATATAACTGTAGTATAGTATCAAAGCCAAGGAATTGTTACAATTCTATTAAGTAGTCTAAAGACCTTATTAGTATTTCCCAGCTTTTACAAGAATTCATTGTGTATATTTGTGCATGTGTTTCTGTGTGCATGCATGCATGTGGGTGTGTGGCTCTCCAAAATTTGATCCGTGTAGATTTATGTAACCCGTACCACAGTCAAGATGTTGAACTGTTCTGCTACCATAAAGGGACTCTCTCATGTGCTACCGTTTTATAGTTTTACTCTCAGTAATCTCTTCTCCATTTTTTTTTTTTTTTTTTTTTTACCTTTTTAAACTTTGACTTCTCCCTTTTCTTTAGCAACTTATGGTTGGTTTTTATTTTGTTCTGCACAGACTAATCTTACCAGACTTGGATTTGGTCATACCCAGAGATTTTTCCCATTGTAGTCTTCAATGATACAATTAATTATTTCTAAACTCCACTTTCTTAGGTTTTGTTTCTTGATCATAATGTAAAAATTGAGGTATTTTATTTCTTATATTAGAAAATAGGTGTAAACCTTTTATTTAAAAAATTTTATTTGCTGCATCTAAACCAAACATTTGTCTTTGAAACTTTTCCATTCCTTTTGTACAGTATGAATTTATACTTTTTCATTTTTGTGTCTAAACTAAGCAACATGCAGCCCAATATATACATTTCAGTTTTAGTGCATTTCAGATTTGTTCTCAAAACTGCTTTCCAGTTGTTCTCATTTGTTTAGTCAAAGGAGATAGGTAGAGACTTTAAAGAATAAGTATGAAAATATTTTAGTCCCTGAAGAGTTTCTGTTTTGAAAAACTAGAATTAGTATTGAAACAAGGAACAAATACTATATAATTCCTAAAGATTGGAAATGATTAACTTGATCATTTAGGGAGTATGGTGCTTGAAGAAAATGTTAAGGTGGTCTTGAATCTTTCAGATTTTGTGCTTTCCTCATTAGCTTGCAGTTAAGGCCATCATTCTACCTATTCTTATTAATATTTTTCTCCTTTTCAGTCAGATTTCTAGACCTCTTAAGAATTTTGTTCTTCATTTTTTAATTCTTACAAAGGTAGTATTGCAAGGAATATACTCCTGTTAATTTCTTTTAACTGTACTTGATTATATATAATCATTTTAATTGTCATTTATCCCAGTGCAGCAAGGTTCATTATTGTTCTTAATGATTTACTCTACAATTTCTTTTTTTTTTTTTTGTCTGAACTCTTTGTCCTCAAATTATGGTATCCACCATAATTTTACATTTGTTTCTTGCTAGGTTTTAAAAACAGGAGAGAGATAGAAAGGAATGTTTAGCACTTTAGTTCTTTCCCTTAGCAAAATAGACAGGCAACCAATAAAACTTTAAATGCTTTTATTTTATTTAGATATGCTCCCTGGTCTTCTGCTATTAACCAGTTAAAACAAACCCCACCATTCAGGTTTGTCTTGAAACATTTTCTATTTTAATTTCTAAAAGAGGACAAAACCCTCAGGCAGTGTATTTGTCCGTTTATGTTGCTTATAACAAAATTCCTGAAATCGGGTGATTTATAAAGAAAATGCAGTTTATTGCTTACAGTTTCTGAGGCTGGGAAATCCAAAGTCCATCTGGTGGTGACGACAGTGACCCAGGGGTCTCACATTAGAAGACAGTGGAAGCACATGGAGCGTAGAGAGAGAAAGACAGACTCTTCTTTTAAAGCCCTCAAAGCCACGCCCCTGACCACCGTTTTTAATTCATTCACTACTACATGGTCCTACAATCCAATCACCTCTTTAAGGCTCCACCTTTCAATTACCATAATAGGATTTCCCACACCCTACCCTCTTAACAGTCACAGTGGGGGCTAAGATTCTAATACATAAACTTGGGGGACACAGTTCAAACTTCAGTGAGTTTTGGAGGAACATAATTCAGTCCACTGCAGGCAGTTTGCTACTAAAATGACATTCATAATTTAATCTATTATACTGCCTGATGACTGGTATCATTAACTTTAAACTTTTCTAGTTTTTCCTGTAAAATATGAAGATTTTGTCATACTTATTCTACATCTGTAAAAATCAATTATTTAATTGATTAAATTTTGGATCAATTGTACACTGTAGGTTTTTTTTTTTTTTTTCTTTTTGTCTTTTTTCGTGTCCGGGAACGGATCGCAACCCTCAGTGTCGCGCCCGTACTGGACTGGGACCGGCAACGGGATCGCAACCCTTGGTGTCGCGTCCGCACCTCGCTCAGCCAGTGAGCGGGAACTGGTCTGTATGTGGGATCCGAACCCTCGGTGGGAGCGCCGCCATGCTCCCAAGCGGCGCACTGTAGCAGTGCGCCACCGGGCCAGCCCCTGTAGGTTTTTTTTTTTTTTTTTTTAATGAAAAAAATTTTTTAGAATTTTTTTTGTTTTGTTTTTAATTGTCGTAAAAAAACACATAACATAGAATTTATCCTCTTAACCACTTTTAAGTGTACAATAGGTTCAGTAGTGTTCACTCTTAACATTGTTGTGTAAAAAATCATTAGGACTTCTTCATCTTATAAAATCTTAAGTCTATATCCACAAAACAACAACTCTCCACTTTTTCCTCTCTTCAGCTCTTGGCAGCCATCATTCTACTTTCTGTTTTCATGATTTTAACTATTCTAGTTAGCTCATATAAGTGGAATCATACATTATATATCCTTTTGTGATGGGCTTAATTCACTCAGCATAATACCTATAGATTCATCCATGTCGTGATATGTGACATGATTTCTTTCTTTCATAAGGCTGAATAATATTCCATTATAGTTACATACCACATTGTAAAAATCCATTCATCTGCTGGTGGAAATTTGGGTTGCTTTCACCTCTTGGCTATTTTGAATAATGCTCCAATGAACACGGGCGTGCAGATATTTCTTCAAAATCCTTTTTTTAGGTATCCAAAATCCTATCTTTTGGATATATACCCTGGAGAGGTATTACTGGATCATGTGGTAATTCTACTTTTATATACTTGAGGAACCTCCATACTGTTTTCCATAGAGGCTGCCTCGTCTTACATTCCTACCAGCAGTGCACAAGGGTTCCAATTTCTCCCCATCCTCGTCAATACTTGTTATTTTTTGTTCTTTTTATAGTGGCCATTCTAATGAATGTGAGTTGGTATTTCGTTATGGTTTTGATTTGCATTTCTCTAATGATTAGTGATGCTTTTGTATGCTTTTTGGCCATTTATATGTCTTTGGAGTAATGTCTATTCAGATTTTTTGCCCATTTTTTAATTGGGCTGCTTGTTTTTTTTGTTTTTGTCAAGTTGTAGGAGTTCTTTACATATTCTGAATATTAACCCCTTATCAGATATACGATTTGTAGATTTTTTTTTATATCCCATAGGTTTCTTTTTCACTCTATTAATGGTTTTCTTTGATGTACAGAAATTTAAGTTTGATGTAGTCCCATTTGCCTATTTCTGCTTTTGTTGCCTGTTCTGTTAGTGCCAGCATTATACAAAAATATCATTGTTATGAAGCTTTTTCTGTATGTTTTTTTTTTTTTGGTAGGAATTTTATAGTTTTAGGTCTTATGTTTAAGTCTTTCTTTAATAAATTTTGAGCTAATTTTGTATGTGGTCTAAGGGTCCAATTTCCTTCTTCTGTATGTATATATCCAGTTTTCCTAACAATGTTGATTGATGAGGCCGTTCCCCATTATGTAGTCTTGGCACTCTTGTCAAAGATCGTATGACCATATATGTGAGTTTATTTTGGGGCTCTGTATTTTGTTTTGTTGGTGTATGTGTCTGTCTTTATGCCAGCACCACACTGTTTTGATTATTGTATTTTTGTAATATGTTTGAAACCAGGAAGGCTGAAACCTTTAATTTTGTTCTTTTTCAAGATTGTTTTGGTAATTCAGGATTCCTTGATTTTTCCATGTGAATTTTAGGGTAGTGCTTTTCTATTTCCGGGGGGGAAAAATAAAACCACTGGGATATTGATAGGGATTGCATCGAATCTGCAGATCCCTACTTTGGGTAATAGGATATTTTAACAATATTAAGTCTTCCAATCCATGAACAGAGGATGTCTTTCCATTTATTTGCATCTTTAATTTTTTTCAGCAATGTTTTATAGTTAGCATTGTACAATTATTTTTCCTCCTCAGTTATTTCTAAGTATTTTTTATTCTTTTTGATGCTATTGTAAATGGGATTGTTTTCCTAATTTTTTTCCTTTTGTTCATTGTTAATGTGTAGAAATACAACTGACTTTTGCAGGTTGATTTTGTATCCTGCAACTTTGATGAATTTCTTTGTTAGTTCATTCCATTGTGGTTAGAAAAGATACTTGGTATGATTTCATCCTTCTTAAATTTGTTGAGTTTTTTTGTGACTTAACATGTGATCTCTACAAGAGAATGTTTCATGTGTGCTTGAGAAGAATGTATTTTGCTGCTGTTTGATACTGTGTTCTGTATGTGTCTGTTAGGTCCAATTGATCTATAGTGTTGTTTAAGTCCTCTGTTTTCTTACAGATCTTCTGGCTGTTCTATCTATTACTGAAAGTAGGATGTTGAAGTCTCCTGCTATTATTGTGGTGTTCTCTATTTGTCCCTTCAATTCTTTCAATATTTGCTTCACATGTTTGAGGATTCTGATGTTAGGTGAATATATATTTATAATTGTTGTATGTGGCAAATCCACTCTTTTATCATCATATAATTTCCTTCATTGTTTCTTTTGATAGTTTTTGACTTAGTCTATTTTGTCTTATATAAGTATGGCCACCTTTATTCTCCTTTTGTTACCGGTTGCGTGAAATGTCTTTTTCCATCTTTTCACTTTTACCCTTGGTGTGTCTTTAGATTTAAAGTAAGTCTCTTGTAGACATCATACAGTTGGATCTTTTTTTTTTAGTACATTAGATCAGTCTTTGTCTTTTGATTGGGGAGTTTCATCCATTTACATTTAAAGTGATTACTGCTTAGGAAGGACTTACTACTGCCATTTTTTTTCTTTTCTCTATGTCTTGTAGCTATTTGGTTCCTCTCTTGCTCCTTTCCTTTGTTTCATTGTTTTTTATTGTAGTCACATGCTTTGATTCCTTTTACATTATCTTTTGTATATTTTCTGTAGGTATTTTCTCTGTGGTTACCATGGGAGATTATGTAAAATACCTTAACATTTTAACTATCTATTTTAAAGTGTTAACAACCTAACTTGTAAGAGTTCTATTTCTTTACAGCCTCCTCACCACAACTTGATGTTACTGATGTCACATATTACATCTTTGTATATTGTGTATCCATTAACATATTTTATAGTTATTTTTTATGCTTTTGTCTTTTAAATTTTGTACCAGAATTAAAAATGATTTACACATCAATAGAATGGTAATATAGGATTCTGTAGTTGTCTCTGTATTTAACCTTTACTAGAGAAGTTTATATTTTTTATACTTTCATGGTGTTGCGTAGCATTCTTTCATTTCCATTAGAAGGACTCCATTTAACTTTCCTTGTAGGCCTGATCTAGTGGTGATAATCTTCAGCTTTTGTTTTTCTGGAAAAGTCTTAATTTGTCCCTCATTTTTGAAGGACGGTTTTGCTGGATATAGTATTCTTGATGGGCAGTTTTTTTCTTTCAGCACTTGGAATATATCATTCCATGTCTTTAGGCCTGCAAAGTTTCTCCTGAGAAACTGTAATCTTATAGGGGCTTCCTTGTATGTTATGAGTTGTTTGTTTTTTGGCTGCTTTCAAGATTATTTAACTATTCCTCTGACAGCTTAATAATAATGTATCTCAGTGTAGGTGTTTTGGGGTTAATGATAGTTGGAGTTCTTTGAGCTTTTTGAATTTTTATGTCCATTTCCTTCTTCCAATTTGGGAAGTTTTCAGAAATTATTTCCTTAAGTAGGCTCTCTGCCCCTTTGTGTTCCCTAATGTGTATGTTAGTTTGCTTGTTGGTGTCTCGTAAGTCCTTTAGGCTCTCTTCACTTTTCTTCATTTTTAAAAATTTTGCTCCTTTGGCTTGATAATTTCAAATGACTTCTCTTCAAGATCACTGATTTATTCTTCTGCTCAATCCAGTCTGCTATTGATACCCTATAGTGAATTTTTAATTTTGGTTGTATTCTTTAGCTCCAGAATTTGACTTTTTAAAAATAATTTCTGTTTCTTTATTGATATTTTATTCATGCATCCTTTTCCTGTTTTCCTGAGTTTGCTTTAGTGTGCTGTCTGTGTTCTCTTTTACCTCATTGAGCATCTTAATGACAATTATTTTGAATTCTTTGTCAGGTAATGCATAGATCTTCATTTCCTTAGAGTTAGTTTCTGGAGATTTATTTGTTTGATTGGGCCATATTTTCCTATTTCTTTGTATGCCTTGTCGAAATTTGGCATTTTGTTGAAATTTGGGCATTTGAAAAAACAATCACTTTTCCCTGTCTTAATGGACTGCATTTGTGTAGAGAAAGGCCTTTACCAGTCAGCCTGACTAGAGATTCCATGGGCCTCTAAAACCTTATTTGGAGATGTGTCTTTGGGCTTTTGTTTGTAATCTGTCATCTGAAGAGGTTTGTGTTTCTACTCCGGAACTACTCCTGGTGTCTGTCTTTGGTATTACTGCCTCTGGTGCTGTAGCAAGCTGTTGTATTGGTGCTCACCCTGTTGTCTGTCTGTGTTACTGCAATCTTTAGTGCTATAGCAAGAAGAGGGTCTTGCCTTTAGTCTCTGAGGCCTCCAGGCATCCAAAGTGTGCCACTGTCACATTCTGTGCCCCTAGTCAGGCCTTCAAGCTCGGTGAGACAAAAACTAGTCCCTTGGGCATCCTTGTGAAAAGTTCCACCCTTCTCTTTCCTTACTGATGGAGAATCCTTGATTGCACTGTGCTGTGCTGGAAGTTTAATGGGGAATGGCAGGTAAGTGTAACATACTTCCTTCCCATTCCAGCGTACCTCTTTTTAGTCTTGTGCTCACCCGGAGTGCTGTAACCTTTCAACTAGTTTCTGGAATTTTCACAAAAGCAATCTGCTCTTTATATTGTTAAGTTGTTGTTTCTTTAGGGGAAGGAGGGTCTGGGGATTCCCATTCCATCATGTGGCTGATTTCACCACACCACGGTTTTTAAAGTCTTCCATCAAATGACTTCATTTGGGGTCTAAGCCAGTTGCTTTATTTATTCTGTATGCTTTTATTCTTTTTTCTGTTTTTCTCCATGAAGCATTTTTTTCCCTTTTTCTTAGCTATTTGAGTGTAATAATTACTCAAAGATCTGCTTGAAGATGCATTCCTTTCCCTTCCAATTTTTCTTTTTTTAAACTTTTTCTATTGGTACTACACTGTTATTTTAATTTGCTTTACAGTTTTATTAACATGTGTTTGTCTTAGACAACCAGATTTTAAGTACCTTTATGGCAGATTATCTTAATTGCTGCCTCTATACACGTACCTAATACAGTGCTGTAGTGGTAGGTTAAAATTATTCTTTTATCTTATACAAATTAGGAAGATGTATTTGTTGTTGAGAAAAGAAGAGTAATTAGTGATACCTGCTTGATGTAATTCTAAGCACATATCACCTTTGGTTAAGTATACATTATTCTTACATTCAGTTTAGTCTTGAGTGGAGTTACTTTATTCTTCTCATTTTAAGAAATAAATGTCATTAATGATGGAGGCCTAAATAGTGTTAATTAATATATAGGTGTTAGAATTTCATTTCCGTATTCCCTGGTTTGGGGGAAAAGGCTGAAATAAGTTGTTTCTGAAGCTTAGAATTGTGACATCTTTTTATAAAATTATTTAAGTCACATAGTGACAGGTATTATTTTTTTAAAACAAAATTTTAAAAATAATTTTGATTTGAGGAATTTTATGACCTTGGATACCACTTACCTTGTTTGTTGAATTTCCAATGCAAATATGATGGCTTGCTACACCTGCTGTATAGTAGGCATTCACTAGCTATTTATTGAATGAGTGAGTCTAGTTGTTCTTTAGATTTATAATGTTAATTTTTGTTGAACCCTTACAGTATGTGAGCCATTTTCACATTCTTTATTTTGTTTCATCCTCACAAAGACACTGAGATATAAGAATTACTATATTCATCTTTCAAATGATAAACAGTTGTCTTCAACAGAATAAATGATTTGCTTAGGATATAACTAACAAGTGGCAACACCTAGATTCAAATTCTTGTCTCAATTAGTTATGTTTTCTACTATTTTATAGAAATAACAGATCATATATTGACAAAGCATTTAAAGGTCTTACTTTTCTTAAAGATTCCCTGTATGTTGGGTTTTGTATTTTTCTCCCCAGAATCCACCAAACCCACCTATATCACCAGGAAAGACTGCCAATGATGTCAACAGCAATAATAATATACCCTACAGGTGAGAATTATAAATAGTCTGTTTGATACTCATATTTCTCTTCATATCACACAAATCTTTCATCTTTTACTATAGTCTGTCTAGGGTTTTGTTTTGTTTTTTTTTAATTTGGCTGGTTCCAAACCTGTGAGCTTGGTGTTATAAGGCTGCATTCTAACCAACTGAGCTAAGCAGCCAGCGACCCCCTCCTTTTTTTTTAAACCTTTTTTTGGTCTAGTTTTTATTAGTCTAGTTTTATATAGTTACTGTGTAGTCTGTTTAGAAAACAAGGTTCTGATTTTCTTTATTTGATAGAAAAATCTTGGAATGTATCGTATGTATTTATGTAGAGATAAGTATTTGGTATACTAGAATGAGTATATTTTCTTTCTCTGCTTTTTTATGGATATTACTTTTGCTAATTTATTTTAGAAGGCTTTCTTTGGCCACTACATATTTCTTTAACTACTTGTTAAAAATAGTATTCTCTCAAATAATGGAGAAATGCTTTGGTCAGTGGTTAGACAGACTAATGTCTGTGTATATTAGGACCTGTATTTGGTCTTCAAGTTAAGTGTTAATGATATTAGAATATAAGAGGAAGACTATTCCTTCATGTAGTAGACACCAACATTTAGAAGTCTGTGTGCCAGCTGTGCATCAGTGCATTTGCTTGTGGTTTAGGGTTGTAATATCCAAATCTAGCTACCCCTTTTCCCCTATTGGCCACTGCTTTTTCTGTACATCAGTTGGTGTCTCCCAGAGTGGCATATCCATTGAGTATTTGTGTGTATGTATATTTTGTAGAAATGCAGGCACAGTGAGACAGATGCTGGAGTCCAAAAGAAATGTAAGCGAGAGTGCACCACCATCCTTTCAAACTCCTGTGAATACAGGTAATATTTTTTTAACACTGAAATACATTTTCTTAGGATTTGAAGGCTTTGTTCTGTTTTCTTATGTTCTTTTGGCGTTGAAATAGACAGAACTAGGCACATTGATTTAAGTACAAAATTTTATTAAAAAATCAGGATCATAGATAAGTGTGCATGAAAACATATATATTAAAATCTCTTGAGTAGTAGTTCTCCAACATTTCATATCCCTTTACAGTCTTAAAAAATTATTAAGAATCCCAAAGGATTTTTGTTCATTGGGTAATATCAATCGATATTTACTTTCAATAGAAATTAAAACAAATATTTTAAATGTTTATTCATTTAAAAATAATCATAAATCCATACAAAGAACATTTTTTAAACAACAAATAACTATCTTTTCCAAGCTTAAAAATATCAGTGAAAAAAGTGTTATCGTATTATATTTTCACAAATCTCTTTAATGTTTTACTTAAAATGTTAAGACAGCTTAAGATAGCTGGATTCTTATATCTAGATCTGCTTTCAGTATGTTGATTTGGCTGAAATATGTGAAGAAAATGCAGCTTCATACAAATATATAGGTGGACAAGGGCTAGATAATAATGGCTATTCTTTGGTACCATCAAATCATAGTTTCTTTAAGGTTAGTTGCAAAGCGGACTCTGAAACACTACCAATGAACTTTTCTAATTCTTTCATTACAGTTAATTCATCTGTCTTGCACTTGGATGGATCTTTCGCTAATATTATTCATTGATCATTTGAAAAATATTCACTGGGTTATGCAAATCTTCCAAATGTTGACACATTTCACTAATAAATATTTTTTTAAAAATTACATTCACTATTTCCACTCTCAATTCTTCTCAGAAAAATCTTAAAGCATTTGGGAAGCTGTCATGCTCCCAATGACAGAAGTTTTTTCTAAAGTTTCAATTTTTCTTTTTAAAGCTTGAATTTTATTATTGCCAATAAATGTCAGGTATTTTTCTTTCAAGTAACTACCTTGCTTGGTTTATTTTCAAGAAAAGGTGTGCAGAATACCCAAATGTGAATAATCACAGTATGTCCGTAGCCATTCGTTCAAGTAAAAATGGTCATTCATGAAAAAGGCTGATAGTTTAGCTTACAACTTAATTGCACAAGCACCTTTCCTTGAGTCAATCATCCTACTTTGGGATGCAGTACTAATGTTTTATATGTACTACCTATTTCTTCACAGAATATTAAGAACCTTTGCTTAAAGGTTGAGATATAATAAAATTAGTAGTTGTTACAGCTTCATCCTGTGTAATCTTAAGTGAAACTGACTTTGTTTTTTACTGTAAGCATGTGATGATGAAGAGTGCAGACAGTTGTGAACCACTACATTGCCTTGATATTTTGTGCTAAGGCATCAGAAGTTTTACTCACTGTTGCTTTTGCTCCATCAGTACGAATGTCTACATAGTGAAAAAGTCAAATAATTTCTCATTATTGTTATGAAAATAGTTTTGACATTGCAAACTCCCTGAAAGGGTCTCAGGAAACCCCGGGTGTTCTCCTGGATCACACTTTGGGAATTGCTGCTCTAGTGTTCTTGTGATTTTGGAAAGACCGTAAATCAATGAGAAAGGAATTTGGTCATGTATTTCAAACCTGTTCCAGTGAGAATGAACACTAATAGTTGAATCAAAATTACTACAAAACTGGAAATGACCAGCATTTTTATTCTCTCCGCTCTTTAGAATATGTTCGCTCATTTGTTAATTCATCTTTGCTCTTTACTCAGTGCTATTTTTCGTATCATATAATGTCAATAGAGTATCAACAGAGGGAGCCTCCCCTCATTAGTTCCTCTCCCAGGGAATTCAATAAAATTTAACCCACAAATACAGGATTCACATCGTAAAATGATAAAGTATGATGACTAAGTTTTCCTATTATTCGTTGATGGTTATGACTCTTTCCAGATTTACTATTTGGATTTATATATTGCTGGTGTTGTAAGGTATTTATAATGTTCGTGTAGTTTCAAAAATATCTATACATTTTTAGTTGTTTTCCTAGTTAGTTATTCTGAAGTGATTATAGTAATTTTCAGAGACAGCTTTGATACTGAGATAGCAGTCCTCCACAGTAATCGTAAATCATGTACTGTTTTCAGAATATACCTAGCAAACATACATGCAAAAAGGCTTCTAAATTTAATTCTAAAAATTTCCAGAATTTAAACTGGAAAAAAATTTATTATGAAAGACTTTACTGTACCTAATGTACTATATTAAATTTGTATGTGTCGTTATTATTCTAGCTGATATATTAAGATAGCCTTTTAAACTGAGACTTCTGTTTTCTTTCTGTAGTATCATCAACCAGTCTTGTCACTCCTCCAGCAGTTGTCAGTAGTCAACCTAAATTGCAGTCTCCAGCAACTTCGGGTTCTCTGACAGCAACGTCAGTTCTTCCTGCACCCAACACAGCTACAGTAGTTGCTACTACTCAGGTGCCTACTGGAAATCCCCAACCTACAATCTCTTTACAACCTTTGCCAGTGATTTTGCATGTACCTGTTGCAGTATCTTCCCAGCCTCAGCTACTACAGAGCCATCCAGGGACTTTAGTGACCAATCAACCATCTGGCAACGTTGAATTCATTTCTGTGCAAAGCCCGCCTACAGTGAGTGGTCTTACCAAAAATCCGGTGTCCTTGCCATCCTTGCCAAATCCCACTAAACCAAGCAACGTTCCTTCTGTGCCCAGTTCTAGTATTCAAAGGAACTCTCCTGCCAGTGCTGCACCATTAGGAACAACACTTGCTGTACAGGCTGTTCCAACAGCACACTCTATTGTACAAGCTACAAGGACTTCTTTACCCACAGTAGGCCCATCAGGACTGTATAGTCCACCAACTAATCGAGGTCCTATACAGATGAAAATTCCAATTTCTGCTTTTAGTACTTCATCTCCTGCAGAACAGAGCAGCACTACTACCCCAAGGATTGGTAAGTCACCATGTAGGTGTAATAATAAAAATGCAATGTATTAATGGCCTTTTAATGACTGCACTTTTTTTTTTGGAAGTGGCTAGCATTATTGGAAGAACAGAGTAAATAGAATTCCTTGAGATTATTTTTAGTAATTTTTTAGATATCTAAGAGAAATTATGTTGTTAAAATGGGGCCTGAGAGGGGGCTTATTTTGAATGAAAAGTTGGCATTTTAATTTTATTTTTTAGTAATTTTTCTAGTTGTGGTGAATTTTTGATTAAGGCTTTGTAGCATTAAGAATTACTTTTTTTTTTAAAAAAAAAGATGACCGGTAAGGGGATCTTAACCCTTGACTTGGTGTTGTCAGCACCACGCTCAGCCAGTGAGCGAACCGGCCATCCCTATATGGGATCCGAACCTGGGGCCTTGGTGTTATCAGCACCACACTCTCCCGAGTGAGCCACGGGCCGGCCCAAGAATTACTTTTATGATAGATATATTTGACAGGAATATCTGAATAGAACAATTGTATTTCATAATATCAGATTGACATAATATATGCTTATAAGAGAAAAATAAAAACCATACCCATGGTTTTCCCTACCCATTTGGGAAAATCCTTTGTCATTCATCAACCACATCTCCCAAATTTGAACAGTTTAAAAATAGGTTCTTCCCTCTCTCATTTACCATAGAATAATCAATTCCTTCTTATTTTTTCTAAATTTTCCCATATGATATATGATTATGTTTGTATTTTACGTGGAAGTATTGCAAAAGGAGAACTTGATTGTACCTGTGTTTAAAATCTGCAAAATTCTGTGTCTTTCTTGTTCCTAGAAAGCATACATCTTCTGTGCATTCTCGAACTTGCTTAGTCTTCATTTCTTGTTTGTGTGTGTGTGTGTGTGTGTGTGTGTGTGTGTGTGTGTGTGTGTGTGTCCGGTAAGGGGATCGCAACCCTTGGCTTGCTGTCGCCCGCACTGCGCTCAGCCAGTGAGTGCACCGGCCATCCCTATATAGGATCCGAACCTGCGGCGGGAGCGCCCCTGTCCTCCCAAGCGCCACACTCTCCCTAGTGTGCCATGGGGCCAGCCCTAGTCTTCATTTCTAACTTTACATTTATCTCTATTACTTTTGGAAATGTAGTCAAGAATGGGTAGATATCATGGGGTATGGTGAAATGGCTACAGTATCTTTCTTACTGATGTAGTAAGTGAAGTATGAAAAACAGATTGTAAAGTGCAAAATTAAATTTTTATACGTGAGCTAAACAAGCCTTGCTTTCTATTTGTCATATAGCCATTAGTAGTGTACTTACTCTTTAACTATGTTTTCTCATATAAAATAGTGATGCTGGGGCTGGCCCGGTGGCGCACTGCTACAGTGCGCCGCATGGGAGTGTGGTGGCGCTCCCGCCGAGGGTTCAGATCCCACATACAGACCGGTTCCTGCTCACTGGCTGAGCGAGGTGTGGGAGCAACACCGAGGGTTGCGATCCCTTTGCCGGTCCCGGTCTGGTACGGGCGTGACACTGAGGGTTGCAATCCGTTGCCGGACACGAAAAAAGACAAAAAAAAAAAAAAATAGTGATGCTGTTTCACAGAGTTGTCAAGAACGTAAATGAGTGGCAAATCAAAATTAATATTGAGTTAAAGCTGAGTATTACCCTTATACAATAAACATCTGGGATATAAGAGCAAACTGACCTTTTACATGAAAATACAACTATTATTAATAGTATTTACATTGCACAGGGACAATGTTTCTTAGCATTTTCTGCTACAACATTATTCCTTAGAAACTCTTGTATTCAGCACTAAAAGAGATGCTTACTTTTAACTGAAGTCAGCGACAAGGAAGATTTTGGGGGATACTTCATCTCTAATTTCTTTTCCTTTTAATTCCTAGTATTTTTTAATATGTCATATGATTTACGATGGACTTTGTTTTATGCGGTTTTGGATTTTTTTCAGTTTATGATATTTTAAGGCAAAATTGACAATTGTTTTTAATTCATGGTCACAAGATGAGCTATGTTCCTAAATATAGAACTTTTCCTGAAAGACCGTGGCCTGAAAAGAATATTTTGTTTAATGTTGTGAATGGACATACCCTAAACATTTCTACAAATATTAGAATTATAATTCCATTATTCTGTTCCTTAAAGTTTTTGTGAGCATTTAATAACACAAAAAGGGCATTTCCCAGAAAAAAAAAATTAAATTAAATTAAAAAAAGGACTATTTCCCAAAATTATCTAGCTGATGCACTCTTTAGTCTTAAGTGTCATTGTGTTTTGTGTTTATTTGGCTGTTCTTAATTTTTTTGTATATAAAATTGATAGTTTTCACAGTCATAGTACAGCATTCTACCTTTGAGATAATATGAAACATAAAATCTTACATTTTAACATGTATATTTAACACATTTATGTGTACTTTAATATACTAAGAATATAAATTATGCTAAGGAGATCTTTATTTCAAGTTTTATTTGGAATGCTTACCAACATTTTATTTATTTTATTTTTTTAAATTTATTTTATTTATTGAATCAAAATCGATTATACATATTTTTGGGGTCGAACATTGAGATACGTTGATCAAATCAATGTTACTATCATATATATTGTTACAAATTGTAATTATTCTTTATGCCCCTTGTCCAATCTCTCCCCTTCCTCCATTCCTTCCCCCTCCCCCCTCTAATTGCCCTAGATTTCTTTTCTTCTGAAAGAATAATGGTTACTCTGTTAACTTGTTGCCTAGATGATCTGTCCAATGCTGAGAGATGTCATCAGGTCCCCCAATATTATCATAGAGCAGATGCTTCTTCTGTCACTCTGAAATGGGTTTTGTGGAAAGAGACATCCTCTTCTTTTCTTTGTCTCTGCTGGTGACTCTTCTTGTGTGAATGAACTCCAGCGGTTGGCGGCCCATCTGCGTGGTGGTTGTGGCATCTAGCCACTTTTGCAGCAGCCATGGTTACTGTAGTGGCTGTGGTGGTGCTGTTTTCGGCATGCTCCTTGGCACTGGTGGTATGTCTGGTTGTGGGGTGTGTTTGGTCCCCTTCTCCATGCCTCTGGTCCCTGGGCGCCATGTAGCTGGTTGTGGGAGAGGGGTCCAGTCCCCTTCTCCATGTCCCAGGTCCCTGGGTGGGCCCCAGGGTACTGGCGCAGTGTGCCTGGTTGTGGGAGGAGGGTCCGGTCCCTTTCTCCATGCCTCGGGTACCCAGCTGGGCCCCGAGGTGCTGGCGTTTTGTGCCTGGTGTGGGAGGAGGGTCCAGTCCCCTTCCGCATGCTTCTGGGCCGGACGGGCCCTGAGGTCCTGGCATGTTGTCCCTGGTTGTTGGAGAGAGGTCCAGTCCCCTTCTCCTTGCCTCAGGTCCCTGGTTGGGCCCTGAGGTGCTGGTATGGTGTGCCTTGTTGTGGGAGGAGGGTCTGGTTCCTGGTTCCATGCCTTGGGTCACTGGGTGGGACCCAAGGGGCTGGCTCAGTGTGCCTGGTTGTGGGAGAGAGGTCCGGTCCCCTCCATGCCCTGGGTCCCTGGGTGGGGCCCAAGGTGCTGGCATGGTGTTCCTGGCTGTGGGAGAGAGGTCCAGTCCCCTTCTCCATGCCTCAGGTCCCAGGGTGGGCCCTGAAGCACTGGCTCAGAGTGCCTGGTTGTGCGAGAGAGGTCCATCCCCTTTCTCCTTACCTCGGGTCCCCGGGCAGGCCCCAAGGTGCTGGCTCAGTGTGCCTGGTTGTGGGAGAGAGGTCCAGTCCCCTTCTACATGCCCTGGGTCCCTGGACGGGGCCCAAGGTGCTGGCATGCTGTGCCTAGCTGTGGGAGAGAGGTCCAGTCCCCTTCTCCATGCCTCAGGTCCCAGGGTGGGCCCTGAAGCACTGGCTCAGAGTGCCTGGTTGTGGGAGAGAGGTCCATTCCCTTTCTCCTTACCTCGGGTCCCCGGGCAGGCCCCAAGGTGCTGGCATGGTGTGCCTGGTTGTGGAAGAGCGGTCCAGTCCCCTTCTCCTTGCCTTGGGTCCCCAGGCAGGCCCCAAGGTACTGGCTCAGTGTGCCTGGTTGTGGGAGAGAGGTCCGGTCCCCTTCTCTATGCCCTGGGTCCCTGGGCGGGGCCCAAGGTGCTGGCATGTTGTGCCTGGTTGTCGGAGAGAGGTCCAGTCCCCTTCTCCATGCCCTGGGTCCCTGTGCGGGGCCCAAGGTGCTGGCATGGTGTGCCTGGCTGTGGGAGAGAGGTCCAGTCCCCTTCTCCATGCCTTGGGTCCCCAGGTGGGCCCTGAAGCACTGGCGTGGTGTGCCTGGTTGTGGGAGTGAGGACCATTCCCCTTGTCCTTGCTCCGGGTCCCCAGGTGGGCCCTGAGTTGCTGGCATGTTGTGCCTGGTTGTGGGAGAGAGGTCCAGTCCTCACTCTATACCCTGGGTCCTTGGGTGGGCCCCAAGGCGCTGGCTCAGTGTGCCTGGTTCTGGGAGAGAGGTCTGGTCCCCTTCTCCATGCCCTGGGTCCCTGGGCTGGGCCCTGAAGCACTGGCGTGGTGTGCCTGGTTGCCTGGTTGAGGGAGAGCGGTCCAGTCCCCTTCTCCTTGCCTTGGGTCCCTGGGTAGGCCCCAAGGTGCTGGCGTGGTGTGCCTGGTTGTGGGAGGAGGGATCCAGTCCCCTTCTCCATGCCTTGGGTCCCCACGTGGGCCCTGAAGCTCTGGCATGGTGTGCCTGGTTGTGGGAGAGAGGTCCGGTCCCCTTCTCCTTGCCCCGGGTCCCTGGGTGGGCTCCAAGGTGCTGGCATGTTGTGCCTGGTTGTGGGAGAGAGGTCCGGTCCCCTTCTCCATGCCTGGGTCCCTGTGCGGGGCCCAAGGTGCTGGCATGGTGTGCCTGGTTGTGGGAGAGCGGTCTAGTCCCCTTCTCCATGCCTCGGTTCCCCAGGCGGGCCCTGAAGCACTGGCTCAGTGTGCCTGGTTGTGGGAGAGAGGTCTGTTCCCCTTCTCCTTGCCTTGGGTCCCCGGGCAGACCCCAAGGTGCTGGCGTGGTGTACCTAGTTGTGGGAGGGGGGGGGTCTAGTCCCCTTCTCCATGCTTCAGGTCCCCAGGCTGGCCCTGAGGCACCGGCGCAGTTTGCCTGGAAGTGGGAGTGGGGTCTGGTCCCCAGATCCAAGCCTCTAGTTCCCAGGCAGGCCCTGAGGTGCTGGTGGTGTGCCTGGGCCGGAACTAATTTTTTGTCCTTTGCTTCTAACACAGGGGAACTTTCTGTGGGAACCAGTACTTGAGCTGTGTGGTTGTTTAAATTGCTACTTTGCTGCTGTTTCCCTAGGGAAGGCTTTTTGTGCAGCTCAGGGTTAATGGTTGATCTTATAGGTACTTCTGGCTCTCCAGAGACCCAGTGGATCTCTGTTGTGTAGAAACTCTGATCTGGGCCTGAGTTTTTTCATCAAACTGCACCCCATGTTTGCTGCTGTTTCCCTAGGGAAGGCTTTTTGTACAGCTCAGGGTTTAATGGTTGACCTTATAGGTACTTCTGGCTCTCCAGAGACCCAGTGGATCTGTGTTCTGTGGAATCTCTGATCTGGGCCTGAGTTTTTTCATCAAACTGTACCCTATGTAATTCTGCTTTCCTGAGGAGTCTCCTCTGAGTGGTCCTGTGCTGATTGGGGGTAGATCAGCTGTCCTTGCTGTGTCCCAGTATTCTCCTGGTGGGCACGTCACCCCCACCGCCCGTGCTGCAAACACTTCCCATGGGACCGGCCCTGCTCCGGTCCCTTGCAATGACTCACCAGCCTCTGAGTGGTTCCCTTTTTACAGTTGTTCTGGCTCCTCGCTCCTGCGTGGGTCCACGTGAACCCTATTAGTGGTCTTGCTGTCCTGGAGGCCGCCAAGTCCCTCTTCTCCCCTGCCTCCTCCAAGTAACTCCATCTGAAGGGCACAGCTGAGACTTCTGCCGGCTCCTGCTCCATGCGCTCAGCAGCTCCAGCATTAAAGCAGCCGCGGCCTCATGCTCAGAGCAGCTTTTTCTTTTTCTCATCATAGTTTCTCCCGCGTTCATGAACTCTGTAGGTCTCTCCTCCTCTTCCCCTGAGCTCCAGAGGCCCGGGCTTGGCTGATGTTACATTTTTATAGTTGTAAATTTGGTTGATTTGTGGGAGAGAGTGACGCTGTGGACTGTCTATTCCACCATATTGATTGGATCCCATCCCAACATTTTAAAATTAATTATTAGATATTAACAGTGAATGTGAATTTTATAATATTAATTGGAATGAGATCATATTAGAATGCATGTTCTTTAATCATGCATAATTTCAGGGTTGCCAGAAATGATATTAAAGTAGGAATTTGGCTGTTTAGTCTTCTTAAAAACCTAAGCTGAAGCCAAATAGCAGATTTTGGCTGAATATGAAGTTGAAGCCAAAAGTTAATACATCCCTATTGTGATAAATTAATTAGGTTATATAATTAAAACTTTCTAAGTCCTATACTTATGTAGGTATTATTTACTTAAGAACATATGCTGTATAATTAGACTGTATGCAGTCATATATGCAGTTGGCCCTTCATATCTATATGGGTTCTGCATCTGTGGATTCAACCAACCTCAGATCAAAAATATTTAAAAATATATTGCATCTGTACTGAACATGTTTGTTATTTCCTAAACATTACAATATAACAAGTATTTACATAGCAGTATGCCATTTTATGTCAGGGATTTGGGCATCAGCACATTTTAATACCTGAGGGAGGTCCTGGAAGTACTCCCTGCAGAAACCAAGGGATGGCTGTATTTTATTGTGGTTCAATATATCCTTTTGGATTTTAAATCAATATATTCAGTTTGTAGTGAAGTAAAGGTTCTTCTAGGGGCTTCTTGGAAATTTAGGGCTCAAATTATAGCTAATTTTATACATTCATGAAATATCAAGTGCCTGTATTCTAAGATTTTGCAGATATGTAGGAAAGTACAAAATAGTCCCTATTCTCACCAAGCTTACATTCAAATAGGGAACCTGGCGATTAAATAAGTAATTAATTATAAATGTGATGAATACTAAGATATGCAGGTTCCTGTGAGAAGATAGGAGAGGACATGGGAAATCTGGAATGGTTTGAGATAATGAACAGAAGGATGGAGGAAATAGGGTTAGGTTAAAGGGGTTTTGCAGGGGGGAGTGTGATGTCCATAAACACTGGCTGCTGTGTGAGAAGAGTTTAGAAGGGATAAGAATGCAGTTAGGGAGACCAGTTAGGAGGTTCTTACAGTGAATTAGATGAGAGATGGTGGTATGAAAAAGATTTAAAAGTTATTCAACAGATAGAATTGGCAGTACTTGGTAATTTATTGATAAGAGATTAGGTGAGAGAAATGGAGAATTCAAAGATGACTAAGATTTCTAAGATTTTATTAAATGCTGATGCCATTTACTAAGCTAGATATTAAAGGAAGAACATATGTGAGGAAGAGTTATATATAATTTGTTTACCAAGTTTTCTTTCAGATTTTGGTAAACATCTCTTATTCCAAGAAAACTAGAGTGTAAGCAAAACAATCATTCCTTCCACCATAATTTCCTTTGAGTTTCTTCAAGAACAGAGTTAAATAAATGAACATTTTGTCTTCCATTTATGTTCATACAAAAGTTATCCACAAAGTGGGTTTCTTATTGACAAAAAACTCCCAATATATCCAAACTTACCAAGGGATGCTTCCAATTTATACTCATGTAAAACGCTTTTATGACAGTGGTAAAAATGCAGTGTTTATTACAAGTGACAATATCTTTTAAGGATAACAAGATTAGAGAAGTATCTCATGTGATAGATTTTGAGCTACAATTCCCAGTTTCACACCCTGACCAATTTTGTTGATTGATAGATTGATTTATAACGTTTTATTTTCAGAAGTCTTTTAAGGTAAGTATTATAGTATAAGAAAACAAAAAGATGCAGTGAAATTGTGAATTGTTACATTAAAAATCAAGAAAAACAATAAAGGGGCAGTGGTTATTAATCGAAAATCTAGAATAAAGAATATTATCATAGTTATGTAAATAATTAACTTGTAGCCCTGAGACAATTCGGTCAAAAAGAGAATCATTCTGGGTAACAAACTCAGTTATTTTTTTAAGTGTGGTGTGTGTGTGTGTGTGTGTGTGTGTGTGTGTGTGTGTGTAACATTTTATTAAGCAGTCTAAATCTTTCCTGAATCTTGAGGAATTCTTTTGTATGAGAGTTTTATAGCAGAAAATAAAATGAAGATCCCTCATCTACTTTTAATGTAAAGTTATCTCTCATTTATATTTGAAAATGAAAGTGAATTTCAAATTCATATGAATGTATTTTTAACATTGTATATAAAAAGTTGGTAGTAAATCACTGATGCTTTACCAATGTCAACAGTGTGTTTTAATACTCCTGCATTTAGGATCAGTAACCTAGAATTAGTTTTATGTTAAATAGTCTTCAGGAACTTCAGCCTGAAACAGATGCTCATTCCTAATAAATGAAAAAATTTAGAATGAAATTTAGAAAAAATTTAGACATGTTTTAAAAAATAAACAATATGTTTACATATTCTTTTTACAAAAGGAATTAAAATAATTCAGACAGGGTAAGGAAAAATTATAAGATATTCCTTTTTCCCTACTCTAGAATACATCTTTTAACAGTTGGGTATTTATCCTAACTGAGTTTTTAAATGTCCAGATTTATGTATGTACATATGGAAATACATAGCTTTATATCCTATTTTTTAAAAAAAGATAAATGGTTTACTCTATATGTGTTCTGAAGGTTTGTAAATGAAAGGAATGCAATATATATATATTTTAATTTTAAAAATTTATTTATTAGCATTATTTTTTTACATTCTAAGATGTTGTGGAGCATTTGCCAGGGAGAGAGGAGGACGGACAGAAATAGGGTGGAAGAAAGAGGAAGGAGGGGGGACATGGTCAAGGCCTGTGGCATCCCCCTCATTACTGCAGGGGAGACCAGGGGGCTTCCCGCAGCTGCTTGGTCATCGCTGGGCTGGTTGTGGGTGTAGGAGGGGTGTGGTCAAGGCCCTTGGCCCCCCACTGCCCTGGCTGGGGAACCAGAGCTGGAATGCCATATTTCGACCAAGAAGGTTTCATCACTATAAAGAAAGAATAGGATGATTCAACATTAGAAAACTCTTAATAATGTTATTAGCTACATTACCAAAGAGGAAGTGTTAAATAATTGCCTCAATATATGGCAAAAGACATTTGATAAAATTTAATACCTTCTTTTCCCCACATTGGGACAGAAACGCACTTGGTTTATTTTCTATCCTGTTCTGAAAGTAACTTTCATATATATATGAGGGTACTAAAAAAGTACATGGAAAAATGAAATTAAAAGATAATATATGAGTGTGTATGTATATATACTTAATTTATTAGGGACATTTTTGATATACCATTCAGTTTTTCTTCCAAAGGGACACAGCGTAGAAGAATTATATTTTGTTTCATCGTTTGCTCATGTTAAAACACTTAAGTTATATACATCTTAAATTATTTCCCTAAGATATTTCTTAGGATAGAATTAAAATTCCTGGGTCAATGGATATGTAAAATTTTTTCATCTGTATTATGAATTTACCCTTCTGAAAGGTACTGTAGTTGTGATCTATGAGAGTCAATTTACATATGTGACGAGCCATTTACATATGTCTACAGAAAAATAGTTGGAGAAAATTACTTGAATTATGGTATATAAAACAACCTAACCTTTTATATTTTGTAGATGTTTTTAAAAATCTTTTTTTTTTTTTTTTTTTACTTCCAGAAAATCAGACAAACAAAGCAATAGATGCTTCTGTTAATAAGAAAGCAGCTGATAGCACATCACAGGTAAGATTTTTCCTTCTACTTCAAAGAAAGATTGTAATTTCAGTCCACAGGAAAATGGATTTCCATCAGTATTCTTTGGTGCAATGAATATTATTCTAGGCCTGTTTTTTCCAACTGTTCAAAAATTTTCTCACAGCTTCTCTGTAATATTTGACAAGAATTCGATTTTTTTCCTTAGCAGTTCTCTTAGAAATAATATTAGTTTATTGTATGAACTGGTTGGATTATACAATTGACAGCCTAGTCATCTGCCTTCATATACTATAAAGATTCAGTCTGTATGAAAACATATGTAATTTCTTCCAGGCCCATCTTTTTGAGAGGGTCCAACTGGCTTACCTTCATGTCGTACCCCTCTCTCTCCATGTTAGTTTCCTCAAAGGTGATCAGAAATATATTTTGGGGAAGAAAGTGTTTTTCTGATAGCTTATTAGCATTTCACCAGTTGGTACTTTTTCATATTAAACTCAATAATGGAGTAACTACTTTTTTGTATTAACAGTGTTCATCCTAGTTCTTCTATATTGCTTTAGGTGTAATAGATTTATAGCAAAGTCATTAGGTTGCTGATAGTTTTATTTTCTTCCCTTCCTCTTAATCATTTCAAGAAACTTATATATTTTTCCTATAAAAAACAAAATTCTTGACGAAGTCAGGCACGAATAAATGACAAATTTTAAAACTTGGGTATAGCTATCTTTAATTATGACTATTTTCGCTTAAAATGATGGATTTTTTGACCCAAGCTAGATCTACACCATGGTTTATAGATTAAATAAAAGCTATTAAATATATTTTATTTCTTACTAACTTTAGCGATCTGTGTGTGATATTAAAGATCAAAGTTGTGATTGTTTCTGAGGATGTCTTGTGAATTTTAACTGTGTTTTATTGGCAGTCCAGCTGTACTTTATAAAGTAAACCTAAAACTAAACAAAGATCTTATAAACACCTTTATGGCCCTCAGTGAGGTGTTTTGTTTTGTTTTGGTTTGGTTTGGTTTTTGGACAAGCCTACCTTTTCAGAACAGGAAAACGTTCATTATAATGGCTATATTTCTTCATTTTATAAGTGGTGGTTCTTCTAGAGCTGTATACTGTGTAATATAATAGCCACTGGTCATATATAGCTATTCAAATTTAAATTAATTAAAATTAAGTTAAATTTAAATTAAATCAGAAATTCAGTTCCTTAAGCACAATAACCTCATTTCAAGGCTCAATAGTAACATATGACTATTGACTGCTATATTGGACAACACGGAAGTAGAGTTTTATCATTGCACAAAGTTCTATTTGACTGCAATGTCTAGATTTCTTGCTGAAATATAGTGCATGTAATAACATAAACATTTAAGTGAAATTAAAATAAATATAAAAGCTTGCTATACTTTTAAAATTCAGGAAAAATAAAATAGTACAAAACCTACTTACATTCACTGCTTATTGAATTCTAGAAAATTCAAAACATCACATTTTATTCCAAACTTCACAGTGTTCGGAATCTAAAATATTTTTTTTTTTCCTTTTTGTCTTTTTTACTGACTGGTAACGGGATCGCAACCCTCAGTGTTGCGCCCGTACCGGGGACCGGCAACGGGATCGCAACCCTTGGTGTTGCGCCTGCACCGCGCTCAGCCAGTGAGCGGGAACCGGTCTCCACATGGGATCTGAACCCTCGGCGGGAGCGCCGCCGCGCTCCCAAGTGGGGCACTCTCCAGTGCGCCACTGGGCCGGCCCAGGAATCTAAAATATTTTAATTTACCTTTTATAGCAGACATATGTAAAGAAACAACTTGTATCAGTCAGTCTGAAAGACTCATGAAAAAGGAATTGACTTCATCAGACAGCAAAGAGACAGTACAAGAAAATATTAAGTTCTTGATAGATACTTTATTTGGCTTAGAGAAAGAGGAATTTAATACCAGAGAATGGAAAACACATACAAGTAGTTTGGCTGAGCAGCTAACCTCCTAAAGCACTGCCTTGTCAAAAATAGCAAAGTTTTCAGCTTTGAATGAGTGCCAGTTATGGATATGAATAGTAAATATAATAGGAGGGTTTTATTATATAATCAGAAACCATTGTGGAAATATATATGTGCTTTTAAAGTCGAGCTTGCCAGCTTGAATTTTTCGGTACAAATATAATTTTTGTTATTATGATGAATATCTTCACTAATGTAACACTATTGGTTTTTGAAGATATATTAAATTCTTATTAGCTTTTTACTCTATATGCCACTTACTAGCAGATAGAAGCTAGTGTGAAACAGCCTGTGATTTTATGAACCGTCACTTTTTCAGTATACTTAGCTAACCTTTTTTTATGCACTTCTTAATACCTTAAGACTATCATAGATTAGAAAGAATCTGGGTGGCTAGTATGGAAATGATTGTTGTTCAGTGATAGCTAATTAGCAAATAGTTAAATATGTAAAATATTCTCTTTTGTAGTCCTAGAAATGCCCCCGAAATAAGTTTTTATTGTCGTATTTCATATAATGAGTTGTTGTTATATATTTTATTCATATATATCATTTTATAGAATAAATTATTTATTTTATTATAACAATTAATTCAAATTATCAGTATATGTTGTAAGATAGTGTAGAATTCTTTATGTTATTGTCTGTAGTTATATTGCTGTTTCGAGGGACTCAACATTAGATCACCCTCAAGTTTGCTGATTTGCTAGGAGTACTCATAACCAGTAGCAGCTTATATTTATGGTTATGGCTTATCATAGCAAAAAGGTATAGAGCAAAACCAACAGGAAAAAGATATACATTTAGTAGAATTCAGAGAGGTCAGGCACAGGTTTGCAAGTCTTCCTCCATCTGGGATCTCACAGGATTTGCTTTTTCTCTCGCTTATTAACTGCAGGGATATATACCCAGAGTCTCTGTCCAGAGAAGCTTGATTAAGTCTCAGGGTCTGAGGTTTTTTTTGAGAGCTGGTGACAGCCACATTTTCCTATGTAACCAGTCATGGCATTGGAAACTCAGGACCCCAACAGTGAAATACAGGTGTATGTCATCAGTTTTGATATTTGTGCAAAGCAATCCTGACAAGCCAGCATGGCACAGGTCACTATTCAAGGAGTGATTAGAAAATTATCAATCACAGGGCCGGCCCATGGCTCACTCGGTAGAGTGCGGTGCTGATAACACCAAGGCCACGGGTTCGGATCCTATATAGGGATGGCCGGTTTGCTCACTAGCTGAGCGTGGTGTTGACAACACCAAGCCAAGGGTTGAGATCCCCTTACCGGTCATCTTTTAAAAAAAAGAAAATTATCAATCACTTACATGACTTTCTGTTGACCCCATTCCTGACAGCTGACCAAACTTCACTTATGGTTCTAAGATCCCTTGGAGAGATGTGCAAGATGTGCAG
The DNA here is from genome assembly GCF_000696425.1 of Galeopterus variegatus. Classification (NCBI taxonomy): domain Eukaryota; kingdom Metazoa; phylum Chordata; class Mammalia; order Dermoptera; family Cynocephalidae; genus Galeopterus; species Galeopterus variegatus. Next base: position 133,519 of record NW_007727918.1, read on the forward strand.
CCAGGTCTTTTGTGTTAACTCTTTCTTCACAGTTGCCAAAGTGCCCTACTCTAGTCTTTCAAATATGTTCTTGTTATTTGTTTATTACAAAAGAACTACAAAGCCAGTACCTTTGCTCTCTTGAAATTTTCTCGGTGCTTAATGAGACTGGTCATTTTGGGGAATGATTAGCTAACTTTTTAATAGAATAAATTTCTAGTATTAAAAACTAGTTGATACAACCAGTTTTTTTTTTTTTTTTTTTTTTTTGATGATTTCAAACTAAAGGCTTTAGTAATATGTGTAAACACAGATATAAACATGTGATTAGATAGATTTTCTCAGATATGTTTTTTCAGGAAAAAAAATGTAAAGATACATGTATATGTGTCTGTGTTTGTCAGTCTCCACCTAGTGGCATAGAAATAATAAGCTCTATAGTCAGACAACCTGGCTCCTGTCACTTAATAGTGGGTGACCTTTGGCAAATTAATTAATACCTTAGATTTTTCACCTATAAAATGGAGCTAATGCTGGTACCTCATAGGATTACTGTGAAGATTAAATGTGTTAAATGTGAATGTAAAGTATTTATACCACAGTGTGTGATAGGAATAGTGCTGGCTATCATGAGTATTTTACAAATGCTGTTAATAATTATGTAATAATTACCAAGTTTTTTTCTCAAAAGAAAACCCTAGCCAGGCAGCTACCTGTAATATGTGATGGTAGATGAATTGTGTCAGGTTATGATCAATAAAAATCATAATTCAGTGCCTTAGATCATTGATGTTAGATCTTTCTTATTGTATATAAGCATTTAATTACATAAATTTTCCTCTAAGCATGGCTTTAGCTACTTTCCACATATTTTTGCATTTTTATATCATTCAGTTTTTTGTCTTTTTTCATGGAATCTTGGGTGTTTTAGTTAGTTTGTTGTTTAATTCCATACTATTTGGGGATTTTGTAATATCCTTTATTATTGGTTTCTCATTAATGCTATTGGGTTTACAAAATATCCTCTGTATTACTTCATTACTTTTAATGACCTGTGTTATAAAACCCCACATATGGTATATCTTAGTGAATTTATCATTACACTTGAAAAGAGTATTATTCTGCTGTTGGATATAGTGTTCTATAAATGTCAGTTAAATTAGTGTGGTTGATAGTGTCCTTTGGATTTTTTTGTATTTTTTACTGGTTGGTTTTTGGTCTAGTGATTTTATTTATTAATGAGAATAGTATGTTCGCCTCCAACATGATTGTGAATTTGTTTCTCCGTTTAATTTCGTTAATTTTGGTTTATATGTTTTGATGCTGTACTACAAGTCATATATTTTTTCATAAATCTTTTTATACCTTCCTGATATATTGATGCTTTTATCATTATAAAGTTTTCTTCTTTGTCTCTTGTCTGATATTAACATAGTCACAGCAGCATTTTTATGCTGTTTGCATGTTGTCTCTTTTTTCAGCTTTTTACTGTCAGTTTGTGTCTTTGTATTTAAAGTAAATCTCTGGGAGAAAAGAATATAGTTATTTCTTGTATTTTCCTGTGTGACAATCTCTACATTTTGATAGGAGTTTTAGTTAATTTAAATTAATGTAATTAAGTGGTTGTACTTAGGTCTGTTGGTTTGCTTTTGTAGAATTTGTTTTATCTGTTTTTTTCTTTTTCCTTTTTTGTCTTTTTTTACTGACCGGTAACGGGATCGCAACCCTCGGTGTTGCGCCCGCACCGCGCTTTTCCTTTTTTGTCTTTTTTTACTGACCGGTAACGGGATCGCAACCCTCGGTGTTGCGCCCGCACCGCGCTCAACCAGTGAGCGGGAACCGGTCTCCACATGGGATCCGAACCCTCGGCAGGAGCGCTGCCGCGCTCTCAAGCGGCGCACTCTCCAGTGCGCCACCGGGCTGGCCCTTTTTTTTTTTCTTATGTTTGTTTCTGTGTGCCTTCATTTTTGCTTTATTTTGTGTCATTTTTTAAAAAGTTATTCTATCTTAATTCCTCTACTGGCTTTCTAGCTATAAGTGTTTTCTTGGGGGTGGGGGTTACTTTGAGATTTACAATATATGTGTGAATCTTAAAGTTCTATCAGTATACTTAAAATTAATATTGAATTACCTAGATAAATTATAGGAACCTTGCAATTTTATGTTTACATTTACCCCTTTAATGCTCTTGCCTTCCTTGTATATTATATTCTTGTTTTCATGTATATTGTGGTCTTTTTTCCACATATATTACATTCTGTATTGCATCAACATGTTACAAATATGTAAATACATTGTTTTAAGTTTTTGCCTTACACAATAATAAGAAATTTATAACAGAAAAAGAGGTATAGTCTTTAATATTTATTCTTATATTTACCTTTTCTGGTCTTCTTATAAAACCTGAGTTGGTATTTCCTTTCAAGCCAAAGGATTTCGTTAAGCTTTTCTTAAAGTGTAGATAGATGTTCTAGTGATGAGTTTTCTTGTTTTTTGTATATCTAAAACTGTGCTTTTGTGTTTTTTGGCTTGTCTTCTCAAGGAGAACTTTATTAGATATAAAATTAGTTTAAAGATTATCAGCACTTCGAATATATTATTCCAGTGTCTTTTGGCTTCCATAGTTTCTGATAGATAGTCAACGATTACTCTTTGCTCCTCTGTAACATGTAATTTTCTTTCTGGTTGCTTTCAATATTTTCTCTTCACTGTTGATTTTCAGTAGTTCAATTATGATGTGTATAGGGGTGGATTTCTTAGTGTTTGTCCTGCTTAAGATTAATTGAACCTCTTATATTTTTAAATTATGTTTTTCACCAAATTTGGGAAGTTTCTGGTCATTACTTCTTCAATTTTTTTAACCCTTTTCTCTCATTTAGGGTTTTGCTTAACTGTTTCTTATTATCACACAGGTCTCAGGTTCTTTTCCTATTTCCTTCTGTTTTTCTGTTTGTTCTTTGTACTGGGAAATTTCTATTAATGTAGTATCAGTTTCACTGAGTTTTTTGCTCCCTTTTTTTGCTCCCTTGAAACATTCAAACCATAGCACCCCTGCAATCTGTTTTTGAGACTACCTACCAAATTTTTATTTTAGTAGTCATTCTTTTCAGTCCTATTATTTCTAACTTTGTCTTTCAATTTCTATTTCTCTTTTAGATTTCCTGTTTGTACATTCATTAATATCATATTTTCCTTAAATTCTTTAGACTTATTTTTAGTAGCTACTCTGAAGTCTTTATCTGCCAAAATGCAACATCTGGTTCTGTTTGGAGTCAGTTTCTATTGACTTATTTTTTGTCTTAATTTGGATTCCACTTTATTGGTCTTTGCATGTTTGTCTGGTAATATTTGATTAATTTCAAAATTTAGTAAATATTGAAAACTGGACCTTATAGATAGTATGTTGTAGTGAGTAAATTTTCTTACATTCTTTGAGGATTGTTGGGAAATTTAGTTTTGGATTTGTGGTGTTTTTGTAAGTAAGTAATTTTCAATGAAATCATTATCATAGAAAGATTAATAAAGATTATGATTTAGAATTATAGCTTTTCTTATGGGAGCTTCTGGGTTGAGAGGAGCATGGCCTTCTTCTCTCCCCACCATGGTTTGTGCTTGTCCACTGATATTAGTGTACTCCATAAAGGGGGAGTCATCTGGCAAAAATATCACTTTATCAGCTGTGTTTAAGGCTCCCATTTGAGTAGATATTGGGCACTTTGCAACTTGTGCAAAAACAGCAGACAGCCCTATGATGTCGGTGAATTAACAGGCCATCAGACCAGTGCTGAGTCTTAGGGTACTGGCAAAATTGTGATTTGAATTCCCACAGTTCGAGGTGGTGGGACTCACCATTCTGGCCAGAGTGCTTTGGGAAATATGTGTTGTGAAGGCCATGTGTTTGCACAAAACAAAACCTGGTGCCACTGCCACCATAGAATAAATACAACCCAAAGGCAATATGCCATCTGCTCTGCCCTGGCTACTTCAGCCTTCCCAGCACTGGTAATGCCTAAAGATCATCATACTGAGGAAGTTCCTAAACTTCCTTTGTTGGCCAAAGATAAAGTTGAAGACTACAAGAAAACTAGGGAGGCTGTTTGTTTCTTAAGAAATGTAAGGCCTGGAATGAAATGATATCAAAAAGGTCTTTACCTTTCAGTGAATGAGAGCTGGCAAGGACAAATTGAGAAACCATCATTGTATCCATGGCAGGGGACCCTGTTTCATTTATAATGAGGACAAAAGGCCTTCAGAAACATCCCTGGAGTTACTCTGCTTCATGTAAGCAAGCTGAACATTTTGAAACTTGCTCCTGGTGGGCATGTGGGTGGTTTCTGCATTTTGACTGAAAGTGCTTTCCGAAAGTTAGATGAGTCGTATGGTAGTTAGCATAAAGCTGCTTTCCTTAAAAGTAACTATAACTTTCCCATGCACAAAATAATGAATACAGACCTTAGCAGAATCTTGAAAGGCCAGAGATCCAAAGAGCTCTCCAAGCACCATGCAAGATTCATCACAGAGTCCTGAAGAGGAATCCACTGAAAACCCCAAGAATCATGCTGAAGCTAAACCCACATGCAAAGACAATGTGCTGGAATACCATTCTTCACCAGGATAGGAATTATAGACTCCTGGTAGATAAGGCAGCAGCAGCACTAGAGGCCAAGTCAGGTGAGAAGGGAGTTGCAGGCAAGAAGCCTGTAGTAGAGAAGAAAGAAGGCTGTTGGTGTTAAGAAGCAGAAGCCTGTGTGAAAAAAGCCTGTAGCTATCAAGAAACCAGCAGCTGAAAAGAAGCCGGCAGAAAAGAAACCTTTCACAGAAGAAAGAAGCCTGCTATGTAAACTATTAAATTTATTTCATAAAAGTCAAATCATTTTGGACAGCTTATTTTGAATAAAGGCCTGATCAAAGAGGCCATGAGAAGGTAAAAAATAAGATTTAGAATTACATTATTATCTTCATACATGACCTGAATTCTCTGAAGACAAGGAAGTATTTTCTTTAGTTTTGCAAAATTTGAGTTTTGCAGATGAAAACCTTAATCATTTGGAGTTGATCTCAATATAATATATCAAAATAACTTATGATTATCATTTATTAAGCAGTTACCATGTGTCATCTGGTGTTAAGCACTTTGTGCAAATAGCCCCTGACTTAAGATGGTTCATTCAATTTACAATATTTTGACTTTAGGATGGGTTTTTAGGGTATTTAAATGCACTTTCTACTTAAGATAGTTTCGACTTAAGGATGGGTTTATTAGGACATAACCCCATCATAAGTTAAGGAACAATCGCATACATTTTTGGATTAATTTTCACAAATAGCCTCAATATCCAAATTTTGCAAATTGAGAAAATTGCCTTTTACCATAAATTCACATACTAATAAGTTGGAATCATAAGCTATACTCAGTCTTTTTGACTTCCAAGTTCTGGCTCTTTAGGTCTATGTTGTTCTGCCTTTTTTGTTGGTATCATGTGGTTTTTAAAGGGGGGTTTTGTTTGTTTTTAGTCCTAATTATATTTCTAATGATTTTGGACAATGGGTTGATTTTGGTCAAATTGTTATATCCATAACATACCATATCATACCATACTATACTGTGCCATTTTTAGGGAAAAAAATATTCTTTTATGTAACCTAATTCTACCTTTAAATATTGCTTTTGATGTTTTGATGGATTAATATTGATAATTCAGAGTAGGATTAGTCAGCAATTTAAGTGTCAGAAAATGAAAGATGTTTGTGTTTAATCCCATCGCTTACAACGTCTGATCACTTTGATAGCTTTATGCAGTGGACATCTTAATTTTTTTTAAAAAAAATTATAGAATGTCTTTTGACAATATTTGAAAATTATATTTTTAGCATGGCAGAAGTTTAACTCATGAGTTTCCTCGGGCATTTTTCTGACAAACTCTGTCTCTTCAGGTAAAGCCCTTCAGGGGTCCAGATTGAACCCGGCTGCTCATTATCTTCATTTCCCCTCACTGTTAACTTCATTTTTCCTTTATGTATGCCAGAATTTCCTTTGCAAAATGAAGGAGTTTTGTTTTTCAGAGTGGAAAAGCCACTGGCGGTGATTCAGGTGGTGTCATAGATCTCACAGTGGATGATGAAGAGGGTGCAGCTTCTCAAGGTACTTACGTAGTAGTTACACTCAGGGAGCCGTTCACACCATTTTTTCCCTTAATACAGTACAGTATTCTAAGAAGACAGGTCTCTACAGCATTATGCTTAGTTTATTGGTATCTCTTTTAGAAAGAGATTTTTAGATTAGAATTAAAAAATAGAAATCAAATCTTGAGTGAATATGAACAAGGTATAGAGGAAAACAGCAATTAGGAGAATATTTAATTTATGGAACTCCTCTGTTTTGTATCTCTTATTTCACCTGATCCTTGTAATAATGCAGTAATATTCATTTTAGGGTTGAGGGAACTTATAAGCCCTAGAGGGGACAAGTCAGAGTTGGAAATCAAATCCAGGTCTTCTGACTGTACATTAACTGTTCTTTTTCTTTGTGTGTGTGTGTTTCATTGTAGATACTTATAAGTGTGAATACATTTTAATTTTGGCCATTTGAATTAATTTTATTTATTTATGGTTATATAAATAAAAATGAAAGTAATTTTAAAAAGCATACACATCCAAAGTTCTCAATATTATTTTGAGTTAAAATATTTAGAAACTATACTGATAGATTTTAAACTATATTCCCAATTAATTCTCTTCTGCAGTGTTAATAGATGTTTCATGAATAAAAATTTCTGTGGTTAAATATGCTTGGGAAATGCTGAATTAAAGTTAAATGCTTTTTTTTTTCTTTAATGCAGGCTTCTCTGAGCCTTTACTATATTAATTTATAATGTAAATCTCCAGGAGTGACTCAGTATACAAGATATTTCTCAAACTTATTTGACTGCACATAGTAACTTTGTTTATGGACATATAACTAAGTAAAACTCTGTGATGATAATTAATGCATGTGGAAAATCTAGTAAGATCAGGTTTTTAAGTTAATCATTTATTACTTTAAAGACATTACATTTTTAAAAACCTAAAGATTTAAAAAGTCACATTTTAGAGAATAAGTTTAGTTGGTCTTAGGAAAACAATTAAATAGCTGTACAGTTAATTATATGACAGTCAAGTCAATTTTGTATAGAACTGAAGTAAAATTGGGAGATTTATGCCATCCTTCATCAGGTTTAAACTCATACCAGTATAATTACTATAATTATACTTTTAAAGAAGTTTCAAATATCTGTATTGTTTTCACTATTGTTTTATAGACAGGTTTGTATATAATGGATCACTAAAGGACAAAAATAAATTCAGGTTGTTTTTGAGAGGTCACAGGTAGGGCTGATTCTGAATTGAGAAGTTAAGTAAGCAAAGTTTGTTTTCAGTTCTCTTACTATTACCCTTTCTAGCATCCATGCCTCATGTGGTCTCTTTCCATTGCCCCACCTTTGGGTGAATTCTCCCATTCTAAAGTACATTGTTCTCCAGCAGCACCAAAACCAGCAGCAGAAGTATCAGTTGCTAAAGCCTTAGGTTTTGTTTATATTTTAGTGAGGAATTCCATAGGGCAGAAATGAGTGGGCATCATTTCGGAAAGAAGGGGTTTTGGCGTACACTCTTATGTTACACCCTATAGTATAGTTTCCTATTTTTAAGGGTTTTGTCTGAGATACAAGCATTCATTTCATATGCTATTGGAAATCTTTTTTTGAGACTAGACGTTGTATGTGTATTTTATTTTAAAGAATGGATAGTGATGATAAGCAACCCTCCATGTTTTCAAACAAAAGAATCTAAACAACATTAGAGTAATTGGAATTCAACATCACAATGAAAAACTCACCAATTTATAGGTATTTGTCTAGGAGAAGTCTTGATATAGGCATGTAGATATATACATATACATTCATGCAAGAAATGAAATTATTGTAGTTGGCACGATATTGTATTGAATCCAAAAATAATATTCTTTTATTGAAAAAAACAAAACATAAAACTGAATTTCTATAAATGTGAATTGGAATCAGTGATCAAACCAACAGTCAATTATTTAAGCTCCTTAATCAGTTTTCAAATCAGCAGAAATACACATAATTAAAATAGAAAGAATTATTCTCTTAGAGGTAAATGTGACACCCACATGGCGTGCAAAAATAAAATTCACCCATAAAGGAAAGACCTGTATTTTCTAAAGTTTTTTGAGGTGTATGCAGCTGGCAGGTACCTTGGTGTTAGAAGGCTGTGCTCTAACCAACTGAGCTATCCAGCCAGCCCCTCTAAATTTTTTTCTATCGTTAATCGTAATGTTTCACCTTTAATTAACAGACCTCAAAAAGCTAAATCACACTCCTGTATCAACTGTGAGTTCTTCTCAGCCTGTATCTCGACCACTGCAACCCATACAACCAGCACCGCCTCTTCAGCCATCTGGGGTGCCAACAAGTGGACCATCTCAGACAACCATACACTTACTACCTACAGGTAAATTTGCTGAATCATTGAGCAGAAGCTTTAGTTTTGACTGCAGAGAACTATGACTATGGAATTGAGTGGAAAGATTAAACAGAAAATTAAGAATAGTTCTCATAGTTATTTTGAAAACAATGTATGTCTTTTTGAATGTAGTATGACTTAGTTTTGCTGTCTGTCTTAAGTAGCAGCATTAGTAGAGACTGGTTATAAAGAAGACTTGTATATATCTTTGTCATCTGCCACAGCAGAACTAACCTATCTTATATTTAAAGCAGTAAAACATTTATTAAGATTTACCTTTCTCTTTCCTCCACTCTGGCATTCTTCCTAATGTATGTTCTAGAAAGCATTAATACCTGTAAACAGCATAAATGAATGTAGTTTCTCAGGAAGAGATGGATATAATTATTTGTTCTGAGTATAACCAAGAAGTTATAATTGACTGATGAAACAAGAATTTTTAAATGAGCCTTAACTTGAATTAGCTTTAGCTGACCTAACACTATCATGAGGAATATACACTAGTATTTTACTTGCTACCTTTCAAGAAGCTGTAAATCAGACATTTTCAAGACATAGCCTATGTCTCCTAAAATGTTTTAGATTCCAGTCAAATAAAGAACAAACAGAACAAAACAAAACCAAAAAAAAAAAAAAGAAGCCAATCAGGACGGTCTGTCTTCTTCTAAAACAGTCCATTGCTTGGAGATTTATCTGCAAATTACTTATATATATAAGCACTCTTCTCGTTAAGGAAAACATTGAGTTCCAGCGAAATTGATACCAGAGTGAATTGTAGGAATAAGGATATGTTCTACAGTGGTTAGCAAACTATTTGTTAATTAATCTTTGAATTATGAAATTATTATAGATGTGTGAGGGGGACGGAAAAAAAGAAAGAAATTATTATAGATGGAATGAAAGCCTGGTTACAGTGCAGATTTGTTGGATTTCAGAATTCTAGATGCTTCTCCAGAATTTCCTATCAGTTTAAACTACATTTTACTGTGTTGGCATTGTCAGGCAAAAGAATGTACTTATATGACTTTATTCTGGTGTAGAAGTTTTATGTTCTATCTAAATAGGCAGTTACTACTAAGTTTAACCTTAGGAGTTGTGTTTTTTTACATTTATTCAAAGTTATAAGGACAGTTATCTAATTTAGGTATTTTAGAAGGAAATGTTATTATGCAAAGCCATGGGCAGCATAGATAATGGAATGGGGCATAAAGAGATGAAGAGATAAGTGTTCTTCCTTGTATACTGTCTTCCCTTTTCTTTCATTCCTTTTTCTTTTTTCAGAAATGGGCAGTGACTGCTTTAATAGGTATGGAGTTTCTTTTAGGGTGATGAAAATGTTCTGGAATTAGATAGTGGTGATGGTTTCACAACTTTGTGAATATACTAAAAACTTCTGAAATGTGCACTTTTGAAGGGTATATTTTATGGTATGTGAATTATATAACTCAATAAACAAATTTTTAAAGCCAAAAAAAGACTTAGGAGTCCTTAGTAAAGAAAACTTTTTATCTTTTTTTATCCAGTATTTTCCTCCAAATTAATTTTATTGTAGAACCCCATTTGTCCCATATGAAAGTAGATTTATTATTGTTTTTTATTGTATAATTACTACATGGTCATTCGTAAAATTTGATTCTAATTTAGAGTTATTAACAAGAAAGTATTCTTAAAAACCATCATTATTGTAGTTTCACACTGTCAGTGAATGTTTAGGACTCTTTTTTCTTTTTTTGAGAAATATCTATTAACATTACTGAAGGTTTTAATACTCTCTGGAACATACATTAGGAGGAATGCCATAGTAGAGGAGAGAGAAGTGTATATTTTATTTTATTATTTTATTTTATTTTTATGTATGTATGTATGTATGTGTTTATTTATTTTTTGGTGTCTGGCCAGCATGGGGATCCGAGTCCTTGACTTTGGTGTTACAACACCACACTGTAACCACCCGAGCTAACTGGCCAGCCCCTGAAGTGTGTATTTCTTTTTTTTTTTTTTTTTTTTCAAGCGGCGCACTGCTACAGTGCGCCACCGGGCCGGCCATGAAGTGTGTATTTCAATGGATGCTTTACTGTTTTAAATAAAAGGTGGATTAGTGTACCTGAACAAAAAGTGAATTTTAATAGCCAGCCAAAAGGAAAGGTTGGTTCACTTAAAAAAAAAAAAAAAGTGAATTACAATAGTCAGCCAGTTTCTTGAATTTTGGGAATACAAAGATATTTATTTATTTATTATTATTATTATTTTTTTTTTTCACCAAAAAAAAAAAAAAAGAACTTTAATACCACCTGAAATCCATTCCCACCTGCCAAATTGATACTGCATTTCTTTTTTTTTTAATTTTTAATTTTATTTTGTCGATATACAATGTGGTTGATTACTGTGGCCCATCACCGAAACCTCCCTCCCTTCTCCCTCTCCCCCCTCCCACCCAACAATGTCCTTTCTGTTCACTTGTCATGTCAACTTCAAGGAGCTGTAAGAAATTGTAATTGTTATGTCTCCCCGCCGGTTATTTTTTTTGTGTGTATGAATTTATTTATTTTTAGCTCCCAACAATAAGTGAGAACATATGGTATTTCTCTTTCTGTGCTTGACTTGTTTCACTTAATATAATTTTCTGTAGGTCCATCCATGTCATTGCAAATGGCAGTATTTCATTCTTTTTTATAGCTGAGTAGTATTCCATATTTTATATTTTATAGCTGTGTAGATATACCACATTTTCTGTATCCACTCATCCAATGATGGACATTTGGGCTGGTTCCAACTCTTGGCTATTGTAAAGAGGGCTGCGAAGAACATTGGGGAACAGGTATACCTTCGACATGATGATTTCCATTCCTCTGGGTATATTCCCAGCAGTGGGATAGCTGGGTCATATGGTAGATCTATCTGCAA